>NC_045711.1:28854623-29033658 GCF_009834535.1 Camelus ferus
ATCAAAAAAAAGAGTAAAGACAAAACAAGAAAGACAGAAGCATGTGAGTGAATGATGTGGTCTTCAGTTTAAAAGCTGAGACTACGTAAAAGGAAATGCCAAGCACAACAGAGAAGTTTATTAGAACCTTCATGAGTTCGGGCAGCTTTAAGATGAATGCACTGACAGTCGAAGGTAGGGCAACTGCCAAATTTTTCCCAATTTTTTTTTCAACTTAAAAAAGTAAACATCCTATTTCTTCAAAAGACAATCATCTTATGATGAACCCTGGGAAATGATTAATAAACAATTCTGATATAATTATTTTTTGAATAGTAAAAATGTACCTGAACAGCTTTTTTTGGAAGTACAGTTTTTTTTCTTTCAGAGAATACTGAAAATATTTTACTATTAAAAATACAGTTTTATTGTGCTGATCACTGGCTTTGTCTGATGCTCTTCCTGAAAATAAAAGTTTTAATTCATTTCTAATAAATGGCTGAACCAATGAAATACAGGATTTGCTGTGCCTTAAATGGCTAACTCTGGTGACTTTATATCACTGTTACTCTTAATTAATTAATTTTAATGCAAGAGTGAAAACTAAGACAGCTTCTGCTTTCTCCACGAAAACTCTCATTGTAAGTATGTGAACATTCAGAGCAGTAACTTCTAATAAATGAAGTCAATATTCACTGGCACAAAGAAAGTGGTCTATTTTATATTGGATTAATTAAAGAGAGACTTCATACTCTAAACTGAGAAATCTCTCAAGGCTCACTGGGCTCTACTTTTATCTGTATTTTATCCCTCAAACAAATGGCTTGTTTGGTATTAGTTTAATATTTGGTACAAAAGCTGCCAGACTTCCATATGTCATTAGGACCACAGACCGCAATTGTGCTTTTCCCCATCGATGAAATATTACTTTCCTTAGACTGGATATTATACCTGCTCAATGAAATGAAATCCTTTTTGATTTATGGTGTTAAAAATTCTGTTTGTGTTTATTAACTTTTGATGAAAATGACAGTTTTTTTTGTGCTCAGGCAGCTGGGGTTCTACCCACTAATAGAGTACAGGTATTTTCTTTTCTGTTTCTGATTTGCTTGTTTTTAATCTTTAAATGCCTTTGATAGAGAAAAGTACAATTTAATGCTTGGTGTACAAAACAGAGTACTTCAAAGAAACCAATAATCAGGGTTCAGGGGATAGGGGTTGATTCTATCTTATCGATCCAATGCCAGAACATTTGTCAGGCTCTCACGTGGAGTTGTGTGCAAAGGTTTCTTGAATGTGAGATGTGTAATCCAAATTATGTGTTAGTATCATTTAGCTTTTCTCATCATCACCCAGATATGAATTTAGGGAGGAACTGAGGTTCTTTAGAGGGCACAGATTAGTGGTTTAGGACACATGCTATATAGAGAAAGGCCGCCTGGCCCAAAATCAGCTACGCCATTTACGAGCTGTGTGACCTTGGGAACATTTCATGGCCTCTCTGTGCCCCTGTCTCCTTATCGGTAAAAATGAAGTTCCTTATAAGGATGGAAGGATTAATACTTGGTAAAGCACTTAAAATGATGTACAGCATGTAATTAGCACCCTCTGTCTGTTAAATAAAAATCAATGAGTAAATTGAAACTATTATTTCTGCTGTGAAATGACACAGGCTCCTCTGATGTTGGCGGGTATGACAGAAGTTCTTCCAGGTAGCCTTGTATCAGGCATGGACGATGCAGCAGAAATATCTTCTTTTTATGACTTTGGTGAACAGAACATTTGGGGCTGTGGACACAAAGCCTTCAAAGAACGGATGAGGCCACCCATCACTGTGACACTACCTTGGTGTTAAGGGAAAACATGGAGTCTTTGAAATATACCAAGTCTGCCCTACGAGACAGCATCCCAGGAAGAGAAGCCGAGGCAGAAGATTAAGGTGAAAGAGGCAGTCAAGCATAGTCTAATGAAGAGGTGGCAGAGAAAAATCTGGAAGAGACAGTGATGATAAACAGGTTGTTTTCACAGTACAGTTCTGGCACGGGATCTTGAGGCCCCTTCCTATCTTCAATATTTTTTTCCTTTATTATTAACGGTCAAGGGATTTTGTGACTTGTCAATAAACTTCTTGGTGTATATCTGGTTTTTTTTTTTTCCCCTCAAGTTATAAGAGAGGTAAATTATACTCAAGCAAGATAAACATCGTCTCTGTGGAAACACGGTTGGTGACTTAAATAAGCAGGCATAATTCCGTGGACGGAAAGCCCTGGGTTAGTGTAGCGATCCGGTTGCTATCCATTCAGCACCACCACTCTCCCAAGTGAAATAAAAAAGACGAGGGAATCTCAGGGAATACGAAGTCATTAAAATACCCAGAACAAATTTACGTTGTAGTTTTCATCTTTTTTAAAATGGAGGTAATCTGATGTCAAGTAGCCAAAAATGAGACTCTGAGAAATCATTAAAAATGTCCCACTTCCAAAGCTTGCTCCTGGCTATTTTTCTCGCTTTGTGCGTGTGTTCTATTATACAAGGAGTTCTATTACAACACATATCAGAGTGAATTAAGACTCTCTCCCACCATACGGTTAGCTATTTGAAGGTAGGAATTATGTTTCAGTCACTTGTTTTATATCCTGAATGGCAGGTGTCAGAGGTGCTAGTTTGGATTGTATTCATTTAGCTAAACTGGGGCTACATGTTCCAGAATTCCATGTCCTTCACGGTTCCCGGATAGCCTGGGCTGTGGGAGGCATTTGGCATGACATTCGTCAGGCAAAGGAAAGCAACAGCCACATCCTCTTTGCATCAGACGGTCAGCGGAGGGCATGAGGCACTGTGGAATTTCACAGAGGTTGCCACCGATCTGCTGGCTCGTGTTTTTGGCACAGGGCAGCAGGTAAGCCCATGGTTCCCGCTGGGTCTCCTCCTTCAACTTCTGTGACTCCTGGGTTACATGGGGGAGGGCACCAGCTTCCCCTGCCAGACACCCCATTATCTCATTGGAGGCGCAAAGGCCGTGAGAGGCCGACGTGGGCTCCACTTGGTCCCGGTGGCTTCCAGCTCATCTTCGCTGGTTCTCATTTGTGATCCACCTCTCACTTCATATCCAGCCATCCTGCCAGCTGACTGCCTTGCAGCTTCAGGGTCCAGCACCAGATTGCGACCCATGAAGTAAGGTCAAATCTTATGATAAGTCATGTATATATACAGACATACACCTGATGGGCTTGGTTATCAGGGTTTGGTTAGAAAAGCAGAACTACCAGAGGAATGAATAGATATGTATTTATGTTGACACTGACATCTATATACACACGCACTTCATATACACACCATTATTAGGTGTTTGCTGAAGGAATGTATAAATGAATGACGGGAATGTTTTTATTTTATAGGTGAGGAAACTGACAATAGAGAACTACTTACTGTCAAATTTATTTTCTAGTTTTTATAAATATATAGATATAATAAATAAATATGTAGATAAAATAAATAATATATTTAGATAAAACAAATAAATTTAAAAAATAAATGCATCATAAGAGTGAGCCTGAAGACTTCTAACTTGGAGCCCAACGTTCTTTCTACCACCATGATGCCCCTTTTAGTCTATCTGCTCGTCCCTCAGTGTCCAGAGGAACTGAGTCTTTGCAGGTGAATTCCTAATGCCATCTCAAAGAGTCCTCCATAAAACAGAAAAACATCACTAATTAGTTTCTCCTATCTCTCCTCTGTTCTCTCTATTTTCTATTAAATCATCCTCCTTTCCCAGAATTGGTTGCAGAATGGGGAACTAGTTCAGTCTCAGAACGATGGTTGTAAGTGATTTGGGAAAGAAGGGTAAACCCTACAAATATCCTTCACATGGAAGCTACTACCTGGTCATCCCACTTCTTTATTCCGTGCATTACCCCTTGCCTCCATCCTCACACCAAGAACCCTGCACTCCAGCCACACAGAACTTCTCATTTCCCCAGATATGTTAGGTTCTTTGTAGATCAGGCAGACATCTCTTTTTGCTTTAAGTCGAAACACAAGTATTACTCCCAATGTAAAGCCTCCTTCAATTTCCCAGCAAAGTGGGTTTTCCTGCCCACGTCCTCCTTTGCTAGGCTTTGTCCTTCCCGATGTCAAGGAGCTGATGGATTTATCTTTATATAGCCTGGTGCTTAAATGCAATGAGTCTTGTTTGCCTACTTAGAAGAACAGAGGTGCCCTTTGTTCAATCCATGGAAAAGTGTAAAAGTTAACATTCAGTCTCCTAAGTGGCAAGGTGGTCACTGAATGCTGCTAGTTTGATGCCTAAAACAACCAGGTCGACAATACGGTTACCATGGTATTACTTAGTGCATAATGAGTACAGTCAGTTTTTTCCCCCACACAAAAAGAAGCATGGTGACCCTGGATAGCAAAGGTCTGAGGACACAGTTGTGGATTTCACCTGCTCACCTCCCGGCTCCGCTTCCTCCGTGCTCCCGTGCTTCTGTCACACAAGCTGCTCCAACAGACTACAACCAAAGTCCACGCACGCCTGGAGAAACAGGGTCCACTCTTCACGCCAGCTACGAACAGAAATGAGCTGACACCAGTGTCTGGGAAAAGCACCCCCCAAATCTGCCTATAGCAACGTGAGGCACAGACACGGTCCTGATCCCCACTGTGAGCGTGAAAGCAAAGTATATTTCGCCCCTGTTTGGTTTTCTTTGGGTGTGCTTGTTTATGATTTTTGCTCCGTTCCGTTTTGTTTCTCTGAATGTTTCTTTAGCTTTTAAACTCCTGGTGTGAATGGTGTAATCTTATCTCCAGCTCCATACTGTTTTCCAGTACAGTTAAATAAAAATTTAGTCATAAGGAAATGAAACCACCTTCTATTCCCACAAAGCCTAAATTTAAATATGTGTAACTCACAAGTCTTAGATAATTTGCTCAGATTAGCCACACGACTTTCTCCTTGCGTGTTCTCTCACCGCCCACAAGTTGACTCGATTCTGACCTAAACAAAAGGAGCGGGCTTCTGGGTGTGACAATCCCGGTGCATGGCTCATAGCCTCAGATACTCTGGCACCTTCTCAAATTTTAGTTGCAAATTCGGGGAAGGATTTTATTGTGCCATCTATAAATAGAACTCAACAGTACATTTTGAGAATGCTGAAAGCTCGGTTAATAACCTCCCAGTTCATCAGGATGGATAATGCGTCTTTCAGGTAAGTGCACCTGGGTGAGGGTTATTAACTCTTGTTCAGCAGACTCCGTGCCGTGGCTTCTACGCAGGAGAACCTTGACTCAGAGATCTACTGAACGACTTTCTTGGTCTGGCCATTACACCAGGCGCCTTGTTTTGTGAAGGTACTTCGGATTATTTTCCCAAAGGTGGGACAGAATGTCCTGAATCACTCCTGTTTGGAACAGTCTCACGTGAGATGAGAAAAGTACATAGTTGTGAGAAGACTGGTGGAGTCTGTGGGTGAGTAGATATTTGAGTGGGTGGGAGATGAGGTGGGTAGAGCTCATTAACCAATCAAGTACTAACCTAACGCAAGTATTTGGCCTCCCCCAAATCATCCCTTAATAATGCTTCTCAAATTTTTGCATTAAAAATTCCTGAAAAAACAGAAAAGAAATGAGTACATTACATACCCCACCCCCTACATCTCTACCCCAAATCCTAGGGGATCTGAAGATATTACACAAAGAACTTGGCCCAAGCTCAAAGTATTCCAGTCTTATGATTTTTCTTTAAAATATATGCTACGTTACAAATTATTTAACCTGCTTATCGGCTAAATTAATTTATCCACTCTCCATCCAAATTTTTGGTTTAATGCTTCAAAAAGGTACACCAGGTTAATCTTGTGGCTTCTCACAGCTCCTGGCATGTTGCTACTACTATGAACGCTGGTAGGACTCATACATATGAAAAATAAGCTACACAAAAATCTAGGAGAGAGCATGTAATCGCTGAAACATATGGTATAGAAAGTGAAATTAATAGAAAAAAAGACAATGCTATTAGAAGGCTGGACTGTGGTGTCTTTTAAAATAATTTTTTCTTTGTTTCAATTAGAAGAAATCATTTACTCTTTGTCCAGATTCCATTGTTCAAAAATTGTAGCACTGAAAATGCTGTATTAAATGACTGGATGCTTCTATACAAAAATGAGGGTACTTTTAGGCATATACATTTTACAGAATTTGAAATACATATAACAAATAAAATACAGTTAATTTATTTTACAGAAACTGAAGCTTCAAACTTAGAATGTCTGTTAACTGCACAACAAAATACAGGCATAGAGAAGATGCCCTATGTTCCTGGGATGGATGGTCTCATGTATCAGTTTGGCCAGGCTATGGTGCCCAGTTGTTTGGTCAAAGACCAATCAGGGTGTTATTGTGAAGATGTCTGTCAGATGGGATTAAAGTTTGCAGTCTGTAGACTGAGTAAAGCAGATGACCCCACCAGAGTGTGGGTGGGCCTCGTCCAAACAGTTGAAGGTATTAAGAGCAAAGACTGAGGATTCCCAAAGAAGAAGCAATTCTCCCTCAAGGCTGCAACATAGAGATTCAACCTGAGTTTCCTGCCTGCTGGCCTAACCTGAAAATTCTGGACTCAAGACTGCAATGTCAACTTTTCCAGATTGCCAGCCTATCCTACAGACTTCAGGCTTGCCGGCCCTCACATTCACATGACTCATTCCTTATATTAAATCTTTCTCCCTCTCTTTCTCTCTGTCTATATGTATCATATTGGTTCTATTTCTTTGGATAAACCTCATACAGTTACCAAACTATAGGAGGAAGAAGACAACAATTTTAAGGGAACCATCAAAGTGACATTCTGGCAACAAAAAAACGTTGCACTAGTTCATAGTAAAAACAATACTTCAGTGCCTACAAGTTCTGAATTCCAAACGCAGACCCAGGACAACAGCAACGTGCTGTGTATTTGGCTGTCACCTCACCGCGTTCCTGAAAACGTTCAATTGGTTGGTGTGCTGATCATATTTTATGTTATCGTGGTACTAGGCCATGGAATTGCCCTTAATTATTTACAGATCCTCCTTTTCCTGCCAGACTGAGGGCAGGGACCAGGTCTTTGTCATCTTGGTATCCAGACACAATAAATGATTATTGACCGCATGGGAACATGGTTCTAATTTAAAATGGAATATAATGAAAAATGAAAATTCACTTGTGATGAAATACTTTTTTGGTCATGTGTGCTGTAACGTACTTTTTTTCTTTCAAAAAAGGAAAGAATAACTGCATCTTCACTTTTGATACTTAAAATAATAAATCTTACAGGATATAATCTAAAGCCATGTAACCATTTGAAGTCTTTAAAACTATACTCATACAGATGCGATAAAATCAGGACTTGAGGTAATATTTCTGGACATTGTTAAGGTAAAAATCATCTTCTTTATGTGGAATTGTTGGGTAAGTCTGTTTGGGGACTGTTTCTTACTCAGATGATCGACTTTTTTCAGTTTTCATTCACATCTGTGGATAGTTTCATATCTATTTTTGAAGGAGAGTGAATGTGGAGCCAAAGTAACTAGAAAAATTTTTAAAAGTCAAAGCCTCTTTAAGATGCTGTGTACATTCTGCATCTGAATCCTTGACTTTGGAGTAGAAAACCCTGAAGGGAAAAGGGGAAAAAAAAATCAATCCCTTTTTTTTTCACTTCAGAGCAGCTATAAGAAAAATAAAATCATCCACCCCTTATGTTTAAATAACTACAAAGTCTAGGGTACATAATGTTTAAAAATAATAAAAAGAATTCTCCTCCAAGTCTGTTGAGGCTGTCAGCTAAGAAAGCAGGATGCAACCGTCTCTGCAGAGGAATCCTTCAATGCACTGCAGCATATAGACAAGCCATTTTCCCAAAGCTGAGCTCTTGGGCTTAGAAACTTGATGAAAAATAACCTGAATTTATTTCCACATTAATTGATGCTGTGGACTGAATGTTTGTGTCCTCCCAAAATTCCTGTGCTGAAATCCTAACCCCCAAAGTGATGGATTTGGGAGGTGGAGCCTTTGAAGGGTGATTAGGTCATGAGGGTGGAGCCCTCATGAATAGGAGACCCCAGAGAGCTCTCTCACCTCTATAAGGAGACAGCCCTCTGTGAGTCAGGAAGTGGGTCTCAACAGATAACTAATGTTCCGGGACCTTGATCTTGGACTTCCAGCCTCCAGAACTGTGAGAAATAAATGTTTGTGTTTAAACCACCGAGTCTATGGTATTTTTGGCACAGCAGCCCCAGCAGACTAAGACGATATGCATCTCGGAAGGGTTGTTTGTTTAGAGAGTCCTTACTCCCATGGTTTCCAACAGAGGGGCCATTTGAAGATGCTAAGATCGATGGATGACTTGCTGGTTGTTACCTGTTGAAATCTGAGAGAAGACTACGTCCTAATCAGAAGACAGCCGTTTGGAGAAAGCCTTCTGATACCATTTACTGCCCAAGAAATCGACATTTGCTTTGTAATTCCCTGCCTGTTGGCAATAGCTGGGGTGAGTTTCTGTGTTGATGGACTGTTGTGTTCCTTACACGTCTCATTTGGCGGGCAGGTCATCAGCCTCAGCACAGTCTTGGTGTTAAGATACGTTTTCATTTTTCCGTGGGTCAAGCTCGAAGAACCATGTCTTCATTTACCCTTATTTGCACGTCTGTATTTTCATCATCATCACCTCCTGCCATACACAATATTCTTCCTCCTTGTCTATGCAAATGTATACCCCAGCGGTGTTTTAAAACATCTCGAAAAACATGTCAGACACACGCAGATTGCAGAATCCGCTCCATTGTGGGAAAAAAATTTCTGGCACATCCACACGACCTCATCTACCATCACTCTTCTTTTTGTAACTTTGCTTCAGCCATACTGGTCTTCTTGCTGTTTCTCGAATGTGCCCATCACATCAGAGCTCTGCACTGGCTGTTCCATCGACCTGAACTGCTCTTCTCCAAGGTATCCACACTGCTCACTTTCTTATCACCTCCAGGTCTTTGACCAAATATCACCAACTTAGTGAAGTGCTCTTTTGACAGTCCTACTAAACGTGTAAACCTATGGCAGACAGCTATGGAGACGACCCTCAATGATCCCTGCCTCCTGGTGTTCATGCTTTTGTGACATCCCCTCCTCTTGAGTGTTGGCTGGAATGAGTGACTCATTTCTAATCACTAGAATCTGGTCAAACTGAGGGGATGTCATCCTTCCAAGATCAGGCTAGAGAAAGACTCTGTCTTCTGTCTTGCTTGCTTGCTTGATCTAATGGAAACCAGCTGCCATGTTGGCATTATGGAGAGACCTAAGTGCAAGGAACTGAAGGAAGACTCTAGCCAACAATTTGTAGCGACTAAGGCCCCCCATCCAACTGCCTCAGAGGAACCAGATCCTGCCAAGTACCATGTGACTGAGCTTGGAAGAGAATCCTCCCCTCACTGAGGCTTGAGATGACTGAATCCCATGGGACTCTTTGACCGCAGCATGAGAGACTCTGATTCTGAGGACCGAGATCAGCCTGGATTTCTGACCAGCTCAAACTGTGAGATAACAAACATTTGTTGTTCTGAAATAACTAATACAATACTCTCACTCCACCCACCAAACATAGTTTCTTTTCTGTTATATTTTCCTTCATACTACTCACCATCATTGATGTTCAATTTAGTTTATTACTGACAGTGTCCACCAACATCTACTAAAACGTGAGATTCACAAAGGCAAGAATTTTTGTCTTTGCCTTTTCACCAATATATTTTTAATGTCTAATCATTGCCTGACACAGAGCAGTCCATCAATAAACATTTGATAAATACATGAATTACTGTATCAGTCAATGATAAATTATCTGTTTTTCCTCCTTCACTTGTCTTAACTGTAATAAACAGTTTAATTGTAATAAACAATCTCCCATTTAACCCTCAGGCTTTAGGACTTTTTTTTCATAATTAATTAATATTTGCTGAGAGGATCGTGCAATGAATAAATTAGAGAAAAATGTTTCTCTTGCTAAATGCATCAATAATCAAGTCAGGGAATGACCTAAGGACCCATTATCTCCAAGTCAGTGTTTAATAGAGGCCAAGGCTCAGACGGTGGTGGCAAAAAAAAAAAAAAGGTTCAGAATTCTAGAGTTTCTGTTTTCACACACAAAATGTAGGTCATTGCCTTCTTAAGAAAATTACCTTATTTCTTTCCCATTATTCAAAAACATGGTTCTAGTGGGAAAAACAAATAGCAAAATGCCTTCCATTCTGAAAGAACTGTTTTTAATCAATGTGACATAATGGTACATGCCTAGAAGAGAGGATAGTGTCAGCCATCACCTTATAAAAAGAATCCGGGTAGATTTTTGTGGGTTAGGTTTCAGCTTCAGTGATGGAGCTGTGATGATCGATGTCCCATCTGTCTGTTGAAAACCGATATCCATGGAGAAGGCGTCACTCACAGGTCTAAGAGAGAGGATACTGGTAACCTGTCTGCGTTCTCAGCCACACTCACGCACAGTGATCACACAGGCGAGATCTCTGGGGGGGTCACTGCCTCTTTGCCGTTTGCATCAAGCCTCACAACACTTAGTATCATCAGATTAGAAGAGGTAGGATTGTTGTGTGGTAATGAGAATCACACGCAGTTTGGAATTCAGACAAGACTGAGTTTGAATGTTATACCTGAAGTATTACACAGCCAGAAAGTGAAAAAGCCAACCTTCATCTATGAAATGAATATAATGGCTCATTTCAAAGTCTCCCAAGATTACACAGCCGGAGAGTGGAAAACCTAATTTTAATCCATAAAATGAATATAAAAGCTCTTTTCAAAGTCAAAGAGCCAATGAACACAGTATTTAAGCACCCAGTACATAGTAAGACCTAAAAGACTTATTTCCCCACCCTACCATGGAAATATTTATAGTCTATGTGATGCCTGAAATAATGACATTTTCCATCCACTATTTCTAAAGTTAGATTTGAGGCCACTTTTCCTAGAACAAGGAAGTAACATAAAATGCTCCAGGATAAGTTTATAGGGGACAAAAGCTGAATAGTTTGTTAAATGATGGGTCTTACAAATTAAAAAAAAAAAAAAAAAAAAGAAAGATTCGACTAAATCCTTGGGTTGTTTTGGTTATAAATATTTACTCTAAACATCCCCTATATATCTATCATTTTCCCCCAAAACTACACTTTTTACTGATCTCAATTAATTTATATCCAAGCCTTAACATGGACTCACCACTCATATGGGTAAGTGGAAAAAACATATTTTTTCAATGTCCTTGAAGACTCTTGTTCCTTTGCAAATAAAAATATACTTATTTAGGAAATTGCATTAAAATAGTACATTGAGTGTCCCTCCCACTCCAGTCTTTCCTTCCAGTTTCAAATGTTGTCATGGTCTGGTTTTGTAGGGGACTAATGTCTTGGATTTATCATAGTTCCTGTGTTCTAAAAATAGACTTCAGCAGGAATGACACCTATCAGTTACTCTGGTTCCCTCTCTCTCTCTGTCTCTCTTTCTCCCTCTCTCTCCCCCTCTTTCTCTCTCTGCTGATTTGAACTGAATTGAGCTCTGGACCCTGTTCACTTTTAAACTTATTTTTGGCTTAATTTCAGGAACCCCTTACATGGTATTCTGCAAAACAGCTGAGTTTCAGGCACTTCAAGTCATTTTATTGGTTAAAATCTGACTTAAGAGAGGGGTTGATCTACATTTTCTGAAGGAAAGTGGCAAAGTACATTATTCTATCTTCTTAAGGATCTGACTCACAGCTGTAAGGGAAACATTCAGCAGAATGACTCCAGTCCTCTTTTCCTAAAGACCTTTCAGTTCACATGACTATATAAGAGTAAAATGCAAGTGACCAGAATCCACCGAGTGTTTAGGAAAGTTCTTGTTTATCACCTATATCCAACAACAAAGGAGATATTTCAATTATTTATATTAAAGAATTAATTCTGTCTGGAGAGAAAGGATGGATAAGTGTACAGTTTTCTGAATAGATACTCAAAGACAAAAGTTCTAAGATTTTAATGAACAAGAAAAAAAGCTTCAGAGAAATTAAGGTGAACACAGCAGGAGAAAATTCTCTGCTTCTAATCTACATTAAAATAAGTCTAGAAAAATGGATGTTTTTATTTCCTCTCCTATCACGATATATAATCCTTGGAAAAGAGTTAATCTATTTTTCCTGAAGTATTTTAGGGGATGTGTAAATGCACACCTGAAGCCATATATTCATAAATGTATACATATATATGGGAAGCAACGGTTTGCTTTTGCTGGAAATTATCGAAGCCCCCGTCTGATACTGAATATGGAACATGAGGAGGTTGCTTTCAGATACCTGCCTTAGAGTGCACTACGGTCTCTTTAATAAACTCTACAGAGGTCAATTTGAGACTACTTTAGACCAAAGCTTCGAAAGAACTCAAGGAATATGACACACAGACTCCTAGTTAAAGCACTTGTAGAGGACATTAAGTTACTTTAATTGCATTCAATTCAACACTGATATTTACATTGCCAGATACAGAGCATTGCCGCTTCCTAATCAAGGGAGACTAGCATGAGCAAAACACAGGCTGAATGACTGTGCATAATAACAAAAATAGAGCCACGCTTACCTGTATTCACTCTCCCCATAGAGGATCTAAGAGCTGGGGGCTCACAGCGGGGCAGTGGGAAAAATGTTCTGTAGTTAATAATACAGGGAAGAAAAGCTCCAGACACCAAGAACCCGGGTTAACCATTGACACTGGTTTGTTCCTACAGTTCCCCCCTGGGAACCTAAATAGGTAGCCCTTGGCATCTTATAAAGCAGGCGACAGCCAGTCAGCTGAGACTAAGGTTATGTCCCCGCCTCTGTCCTTCGGGAGGAGGTACAGTGTGAAGGACATTCAAGCACACCCTGGCTAACTTCTCACTCAGTCTGCGATACAAAGGAGGAAGATTTCCTGGGCCAGAAATCCGAGCAACAATGCCAGTAAGTGACTCAAATATTTACAAACAGGGTTGTTGGGCTCTGACCTATGGAAACAATCCTGCTGGTGTTTCAGACCTTGTCTGAGCAAGGCGAAGAAACTCTTTTCACCAGAGTTCTTTGTCAGCATCTTAGCTGGTCGGAGTTGAGACTGGATGCCAATGAAAGCTGAGACAAGGCAACCAGAACTAGCTAAGCATCCATTCGTCCCCCTCTTTCACATGCCCTTAATGATTATTTACCCTGTGCAGCTTAGTTACAAAAGCCAAGCATCCACCATTGAATGAGCCTTGATAAATATAAGAGAGGCTGAGGCTGAAGGCTTCTCCCCCACCCCCTCAACCTCAAGATTCAGAGTTTAAGACAGAGGTGACAAGTAAAACACAGGCTGTTGTCCAGATTCAGAATGCACAATCGGATCGTTCCTCCACCCCAGCAATTAGTCTTAAGGGATTAAATGAAACGTGGACGCGGTCCTGTGGTCAGGTTGGCTGACCAGAAGTCGGGAAATTGAGTAGAAAGTGAAGAGGTGGTAGAGTCAAGAGAAAGATCCAGAAAAGGTGAAGGGCAGCCACGAGAAACTAAAGAAATAACAGTCCAAGCTCTTCAGAACTGGGGGAGCTGTATCCAGGAGATTGTGAGAGGAGCACTGTGCTGGCAAGCAGCTGGCGTTTCTTTTCACTCCATTGGTAGCCAAGGGATCGAGGAGGTCCCAGCTAGAGGGTTAACCCTCCGAATTTAAGGGGCCATGTCTAGGCTCTGACCATAGTTGCTGTTTTGAGGTTGTTTGGTCTTTGTTTCCATTTTTAAAAGCATGAACACTTGAGGAAGCAAGATTGGATTTCAATGTTGGTTGCTGTCACTAGCTTTGGGACATTAGGAGCTGGTTAATCTCTCTGATTCCCAGTTTCCTAACCTGTAAAATGGGGATAATCACCATAATAAAACAACAACACCTACTCTGGCTGATACTTAGTGCTCCAAACCTTTTAGCTGTCATTCAGGTTTTGACATTCTGATAGGAATGCATGATTTGCAACCTGTTACACAGTAACAGGTAGAAGAGTTTGAACCCTCCAAGGAACCTATCTTTTCAATCACTCATAAATGTCAGGGAAGCAGTGGACCAAGAAGTTAACTTGTCTGAACAAAGAAAATTCGAAGACTGGAGAAATGTCTACATTTCCATACAAATCAGGCAAGTTTCATTGGGGTTTATCCATAACAAGGCTGGCTTGATTGATTGGTGAGTATTAGCAATGACTCTGCTCCCTTCACTGGCTCTTTTGAAAGCCAAGCTTCCTTCATTAGTGGTCCATTGGAAAGGACTTAGAAGAACATATACTCTCTCTCTATAAGCACAATCTCAGGAAAGGTGGCTTTGCTTGGGTGTTTGGATGCATCTGAGAAGATGAAGCATCTAAATGCAGCATGAAAAAGACCACAGAGATGAGCAGAACAGGAGGCAAGATGGGGAAATTGGATGGCTTCCTAACTCCAACTGAGTCAGATCATCACAGCATGGTTTTATTCCTTTGTTTGAAGTAAATTCCCAGAACATCAGACACACCCACACTCACATGTAAGTACAAAAACACTTTCTAAAGCCAAATGAAAATGATTCTCTGGATTGGCTTTTCTGCTACATTCTAGGCTTCCTAAATCTACCTTAACTGAAAATTAACTTTCTTGAAGTTCAGCTTTGGGGAACTGTAATCCTCCGTGAAACACAGAGAGAAACTGAGGCAAACTGAAGAGGCATGTTTGTTTTAAGATTTGTCAAATTACAAGATGATGGAAGAATTCACTACTTCAATATAAAAACTTTAAATGATAAATCTCTCTCTCTTTCAATAACCTGTACCTTATTTTTGCCCAATGATTTTAGTAATAGTCGTAAAAAGAAGTTAGACTATATAAAGAAATTCCCCTAGTATACAGAATTGAGGTGTTACTCTTTTAGCTCTGTCATGGACAAATTGTTTTTGTTTGGCCTGTCTCTTGTTTTGTAAGACCTGGGAGCTAAGAGTAGTTTTTTACATTTTTAAACAGTGGGGAAAAGTTAAAAGAAGAAGAATATTTTGTGATGGGAAAATGATATGAAATTCAAATTTCCGTATTCATGAAACAGTTTTATTGGAACACAGCCCTGCTCTTTGAATCATTTATATTGTCCATGGCTGTATTCACCCTACAACAGCAGAGTTCAGTAACCCTAAGAGCCTCAACACAGACCAGGTGTCCCTCAAAGCCTAAAATACTTAGTACCTGGCCTTTTACAGAAGAATGTTTGCTAACCCCCAAGCTAGAGCTAGCTAAACCATACAATTCACTATTCTCCAAAGACAATGTTCCTCTTTTTTGATTAGTGATTAACATGTGGTTAATTCCAATTCCACTGAATTTCTATAATTTAAAATTCTACCTTTTTTACATACAAGTCAGCATTACACACACAGTCCAGCAATCACACTCCTTGGTCTTTACCCAAAAGAGTTAAAAACCTGTGCACAGATATTTATAGCACTTTTATTCATAACCACCAAAACTTACAAGGAACCAAAACATCCTTCAGTAGGTGAATAAATGGTGGTACATCCAGACAATGGAATATTATGCAGCACTAAAAAGAAATGAACTATCAGGCCATGAAAAGGCATGGAGAAAACTTGAGTGCATGCTATTAAGTGAAAGAAGAAAATCTAAAAAGCCTACATAATGTATGGTTCCAACTAGATGACATTGTGGGAAAGGTAGCATTATGGAGGTGATAAAAAGATCAGGGGTTGGTAGGAGGCAGAGATGAACAGGCAGAGCTCGGAGGAGTTTTAGAGCAATGAAAACACTGTACATATATTACAAGGATGGCTATATATCATACATTTGTCCAAATCCATAGAATGTACAACACCAAGAGTGAACCCTAAAGTAAACTATGATGATTAGGTGACTGGGTGATTACACTGGGTCAACAAGGTTCATCCTTAGTAAAAGAAAAGTACCTTTCTGGTGAGTGATGTTGGCCGTGGGGGAGGCTAAGCGTATGTGGGAGCAGTGGGTATATGGGCAATCTCTGTGCCTTCCCTCAATGTTACTGCAAACCCAAAACTGCTCTAAAACACTTAAGTCTTTTAAAAAAAATTCTACCTTTCCTTCAAGGTTCTCTTTACTAACTCCTTCCTTGCCTACCATAAATATCAATTCATCATTTATTATAAAAAATAATTTTTAAAAAGAACAAACTTTTTAAGGGCACTATCCCCTTCAATCCATATGTCATGGCTCCTTGTTGCATGCGCCATTTCCTTTGCCCAGTTTTATATACTAGTGGGGAAAGACTGAACCGTATCCATCTTTGAATCCAACAAAGTGTCTAGCAGAAAGCTGTAACACAGGAGACACTAGGGAATGAATGCTTCTTTTTTTTTTTTTTTTAAAGTAAGCCAAGTATACTGTATTTGGAGACCAAATGCTTATTGGCTTATCTGTTTATTTATTTTTATTCTCCTTGACCCTTTTCTTCAGTTCACCGTCTTAATGAGCTTTCCTATCATTCCTTGTCCATCTCCACCTCTTCTAAGGCCCAAGACCCCCTTACTGCCTGCAGATTCCACCCAGCACAGTAATTACTAGACGGTGCCTGGGGTTTATCTCGATTTATCCTCTCGGCTCTCAAAATTTTCCTTCGTTGTGTCTTGTTCCCACTTGAAGGACTCTGTTATCCCATGTTCCGAGCCTTCCAGAATATACATGATAAGAAGCAAATGAAAAGGAAGAAAAAGTTAACTTGAATTTGCTTCCTCAAGGAGCAAATCTAGTTCATCATTTTTAAAAGCCGATGCACACTCACTTCAGCAAAAGATTTAAATAAAAATGATGAAACTGTATTATTCAAAAGAGCCTGATACAATGAAGAAATCATGCTAACAGGTTAAGAACAGCATTACCCTGCCCAAAAGGGGAAGAAAATGTGAGCAAACCTTTAAAAATTTCTCTTGGATATTAAAGTTATGTATATTTATTATCAATAATATGAATAAGAGCACAAAGGAGACAATAAAAATTAATCAGGAGCCCCAATTTCCTTTGGCAAAATTATTTCCAGTTTTTCTCCCTATTGTTTTAAGAAAAATTTGAGACTCACTTGTATTTACAATTTTGAATCTTGTTTTCTAACCTTTGTCAAGGAGCGCTTGTCTTCATGCAAAAGAACGCATCACTAAGTATGGAGTTCCAGACGCCCAGGAGCAGCGAGCGAAGCAGAGCTTTGGCCCACGGGCTGGCTTCCTAGCACTCCCCAGCCACGCCCGCGTTTATGGGTAGGATTTACTCTATGTTGTGGGCATTCACTGATACTGTGCCCTGAGACTGCTTTGTCAACTGTCCAGCATGACACATCCGTGATGCAATATTTGAAGTCGCGCCCAAACACTAGGCAAATCCTATTTCTCTGCAAGAAGTGCTTGTAAATCGAAAAGTCATCACCCTCCTCAAGGAAGCATGCCTTGTGGAAATGGGAATTGCATCAAAGCTGGTTGATCGGACTTCAAAGGATGTCCTTGTTCTAAAGATTCTTTTTCTATTATGAACTCTTTTTTTTTTTTTTTTTGGTCTCTTCAAGGGAAGATGTGAGAGAATTCTCTGAATACTTCAAGCTGCAAGCCCCTAGCTAACTTCATTACCATATTGATTATTTCATCAAGAAATATTCGAGGGAGATTAATTTCCCTGCATAACGTCCTCAGTTCTCCTTCAGTTTTCACATGACAGCATAACCCTCGTCTCCCCTCCTCCTGCCCCTCTTGTACTTTTTCAAACTGCAGGAATGAATTGTAAAAAGGAAGGTCCTCATTGCCTCCCTCTCTTCCAAGACATTTTTCCCCCCTAATGCTTTCCTTCCCCCCTCCGTAAGAATTAAAAGTGATATTTCTTTTGACAGCTGGTAACTAATCCCACCTTAGCAGGAAAGAGAACAGGAAGCCAGCAAAGGAATTTTCCATTCCTATGTCTCTTTTAATTTTTTTCCACATCAGGTACTTTTCAAAACCTAGACATTTGCAGTGAAGTCTGTATGTCTTCTTGTTTTGTCTACTAGAGCCACGTGTTCTGAGCTTCTCCTGTGCTGGCCGAGGACAAACCTGACTGAGCTGGTGTTTGTCTTTGGAGGAGGGAGAATTTGAGAACTTTCGAGTCTCCAAAGGGAACATAACTGAAATGTGATGCCTTTGCTTATGCAAACGGGATTTTTCCTGTTGTAAAGATAAAGTTCACACAGCTAGTCCCTCAAACCGCAAGTCAAAATGCTTCATACTGTAAGGAGAACGACAGCTCTGACTCTTATAAAATAAGTTTCTGCTCAACCATCTTTTGCCCGGCAGACAGCTTGGCTTCCTGCCTCCTCCCCTCTCTCCTTTCCTTCATTTCTTCCTTTCTTTTCTGTTTAAATGCTTAAAGGGCTCTGTGTAGTTTACGTTTTGAGTCTTCCAGAGTGAACAGGATAAGAAGTTGGGGGGAAAAGGAAAAAAAAGAATAATCAGCTTGAATGTGTTTCCTCAAGGAGCAATCCACTTTAGCATTTTCATAACATAATGCACACTGTTTCAATAAATGATTTTTTTAAACGATGAAATTATAGTTTCCAAACAAAATGGGAATGACATGCATCTATGTCAGTGGGTGTCATTTCAAATGAAGTGATTTAATTAAGATGATGTCTACAGCGACATACTAGATTCTGTGTTAAGTAACTAAAAACACAGCTCTAAAACTGAAGTCAACTCTTCTCTGCAGTTTTCCAACTGTGTATTTTTACTGTGGCAATAATGATTAGAATCTAAATAAAAGGAACAAGAAACACTTACTGAGTGGATACTGGCAGCAGGTCCCATTTTAGACACTTTTCATGTATCGCCCCTTTACTTTTCTCACTTAACCAACAGGGAAGCGGAGACAGGCCCAGGCACCTCCTGCTGTCTGCTCAAGGCCCCACGACTAAGAGAGAGAGGCCCTGGGATATGAACTCAGGCAGCTGGGCTGCAGGACCAGAGCTTGTAACCCCTTGTTTTTGCCTAAGTATTGAATGAGCAAACCTTTCCTTGGTCTAACAAATATACTGTCTTGATTAGACATCAGCTAGGAGCCCCCGTTCCCCAGACCGAGTCTCACCAGCCCCCAGAGGAAAGCGAAATTCATCTCAAATTATGGCAGCGGCACAGCAATGCTTGCATCTCTAGTTCCAAAACAACATCAGCTGAGGACAGGGCTTGGCACAGCTGAATCACAACGAAAGTCTCAAAATGTGAAGCTGAGGCTGTGCTTCTTTTCTGGCAGATTCAAAGCTCAGCCTAAAGCAAGTCTACCAAGTGAATTTATTTCTTGGTGTTAATTTTCTGTATGGTTGTTCAGTATGTGTTGAGGGTGTTTGCTCAACTCAGAATGATTCCTATTTTTTGGAACCTTCCCGACCCTGCCTCAGGTATTCACAGCTCCACAGTGTCCCTGCCTGAGTTCTAGACTTTCCAGTGGATTTCATGTGAAGACCACCAGCTTCTTCTCCTAGATCTTTTCAGACTCTGATTGCATCTTATTCCTGTGATAAAGTCCCCTCTCTGCCTATTTTATTTATTTACTTGTTTAAATAATCTCAAGTTCCTAGGACTTTTGGATCACTCACATAGCAAACAACGAACACCACTAAATCACAGCAACTCCTTGAACTTTTTCTCTAAATCTGACATATGCTATATAGCAAAGCAGACACAAAATTCGGATTTTTGCTTTTTTCTAGACGTGACAGAAAAGCAGAGAAGGATGGGGAGACGGAAGAAGGAGGAAAAAGGATAAGGCAGAAGTGAAGGAGGAAAGGATCTTCATCTTTTATAAAATTTAGGCATATATATGTACACACACACACACACACACACACCCCTCTTCAGAATTTGATTAAACACACATTGACTGAGCACCTGTATATTACAAAGAATGTGCTGAACACCGTAGTTATAAACTTGAGTAAGCTCTAGTCCCCTGCCTGCATTCAGGGAGTTACTAGTCTAGTAGGGCAATACAAAAAATTGTTTTTTAATTGCTGGATTTTAGGTAATCTGAATGCTTAAAAGAAGCACAAACCATTGTCACGGAAGCAAAGTAAAGACAATTCTATCTATTGGTGGAGATCAGAAAAAGTTGCATGCAAGTGATGATTTCACAATGAACCAATTGTTGGGCCAACTGACATCTTTCCAAGTCCAACAACCCCCATTTCCCGGCTCTCAGACGTCTGCCTGTGATCCCTCAACAAATACAGTGCATTCTTTCCCGGGTGTGTTTGCCCTAACAAACTAATAGCCTTAGGTAACGCCTAATCTTACAATAGCCCAGGCTGGCTTTTTTCAGCCCACCTTATCAGAGTCATTCATGGACCCTAAACCTCATACCTCATCTACAACCAATCAGAGACTTGTGCACAAGCCTATCAGGTACCTTGTGACCCGACCTGATAAAACACCCCCACAACCGGCCCTCGGGGCTCACGCAGGCTCCTCTCGCCCGTGTGGCCTGCTGTTGTCTACGACAGTGTACCCCTAATAAACTCCTTTCTATTTCTATACTTTACCTCTGGTAAATTCTTTTACCAACGCCCTGTCACTGTCACTCGGCCGTCACATTGTGTCCCACAACACCCATGAACTTTCAAGAAGTGGAGAAGGTTATGAATGTATTCTGAACCCAAAGAGAAGCATGCACAAAGACAGAAGAGAGAAACTACTGGAGAAACAATAATGTTGCAGGTTGACTGTGGCTTGGGGGCACCTGTCATGAAGCAAAGACTGAACAGTGATGAGGTCCAAATCCTGGAAGAACTTCACCATCAGATGAGGACACTGTACTTGATTTAGCAGGTGATGGGGAGCCACGGAAGGCTGGGGTTAGAAATGTGAATCTGGCCCACCTGCAGCACAATTTGAGTGGGCAGACAGTCAGTGCGGGAAGGGTAGGAAAAAGGGGGGATACAAAGGAGTAGTTCATGATGAGTGTTATGTTAGCGGGCAGAGGGAGGATGAGACCGGCTTAAATGGAATAAAACAATTGTATCTTATTTAGCAGCTGATAGAACTAAGCAATCGGAGAGAAAGAAGTCAAAGATTATTCCAAGTGTTCATGATCTGAGTGTGTGAGAGGAATTTTTCTGAAGATTCTTCGCTTCTGAATGAGAAGACTATTCTCCACGGCATCAGCTAAGTACAAGCAGTCAACTGTATGGGCAACACCACCAGAAAGTCAGGAAACTGGATTTCACTTCTTGACTGAGAACCAACCAGAAGTGTGATCTTTGTCAAGACACGGCATTTCTTTGGATCTTTGTTTTCTAGTATGCAAAGCAGAAAGTTGGATAATCTCTGTTATCTCTTCTAGGTATTGTGAACGAAGAACAAAAGAGCACTGCTCACCACCCAGTTCTAAAGGGTGAAGTGATAAATCACTCCACTCATCCACCAACAATGCACCCTGAGAGGAACTCAGGATGGGAAACAAGGTCAGACCCTCTGTGCTTTAGATCAACAGGCCCTTAGACAGTTATGTGCACATCTCAGGAAGAAGTTCAATGACCCCAGATCCCTGCAGCTTCTCAAGAAAAGCACTGACACCACCAGCTGAAGATTTCTGCTCTTTGTGATTAGCAGTAATCGTTTACCAAGATGTATGCTTGATTGCATGCATTTCCCAGCCAAAAAAAATCATATATAAACAGGCTTCCCCCTACCTCTTTGGAGCAGTTTCCCCAGAGCTAACCAGGTGGCTGTTTCCTGGGCTATAGTCCTCAGTAACTCTCTGAATAAACTGAAACTCGCAACTCTCAGGTTGCGCATTTTCCTTTAAGTCAACAGTATATAACTTCATTGTTCTATCTGTCCATATTATAATGAAATGAAGCTACATAAATAGGAATGGGGATTATGTCTTTTATGCTCTACACTGCATACCCCATGCCTAACACAGTCCCTGGCCATGATGTGTTCAATAAACAGATGTTTAGTGATTGAATGAATGGATCAATGAATGCATCATTAGAAGATTGTGGTTTATATCAAGGCAAAAGGACTGATCAGTTCAGTTCAAAAAAGGTCAAAGTAGCCATTTGAAAGTTTTAGCATAAAGGGCTGAGTTGGATTTATGGAGACACAGTCTATTTGACACTAAAAATTATAGTTCTACTTTACAAAGTCTTATAATCTTAAAAGTTATCTGCTATCGCTCACAGGTAAATGTTCCCAGCAAATATTAGTCTTCCAAATGGAAGATTTCTCTATGTTTTTGTATGTTATTTCCATTGTCCTATCTATAGGTTGGACATACTGCACTGTATAAAATATAGATCAAGTTAAGGCCGAAATGGAAGGAGTTACTGTGAGGTTTCATAGGACTGGAAATCTTGCATTTAGCTGTGGATTTGTGTAGTGCTGTGTAAAGACAACATGTATCTTGAAGTGTTCTTTTTTCTGTAATATATTGACTAACTATATTTATAATGTTCAGTTGTTTCAATCCTTTGTAAACCACAAGTCAGCTTAGAAAGCAATATATTTCACATTTCAACTATTTACTTTGATTTATATATATAAGGGTCAAGAATGAGAGAGCCAATATTTAGCAGAATTGTACAGACAAACCTTTGCATATAGTTATTCTAGAGAGTTCATTTTGCATTAATAATTTCACTTATCCTGATCTGTGCATTTCAAAAAGTTTGCTAAGTACCAATATATTCTCTCTCTCTCTCTCACACATACACATATACACACACATATTACCAAATACCTGAATATTTAATACTATGTGAACAAGATACCCAGGTGATAGATTATTTTTAATAAGGATGTTTGAACATTATCTCTAATGGATTTTGTACTACCTCATTGCAATCCTTAACCCACTACCATTTTTTCTTTTTTAAAAGTTAATAATATAATAAATTAGATATGCAAAAATTTCAGTCTAAGTGTGATGCTGTGTTTATAAAGCCTCTTCCTGGCACAGAGCTCCTTGAAACCCTTGGAAATTCCTGCAAGAAGAGCAATAACGGTGTCTTTTGTTACATTAATGAGGTAACGTTTGGAAAGACCTCAGGTAACCTAAGCTGAGGGCTGGTTGCCAGGGAAACCAACATTGTGATTAGAAGGTCCGAACTATCAGTTCCACCTACTTTAACCTCTGAGGAGGGAAGAAGGTCTGAAGGTTGAATCAATCACCACCGGCCAATGATTTAATCAAGTGTGGCTATGCGGTGAAGCTTCCATAAAACCTCAAAAAGATAGGGTTCAGAGAGCCTCCTAGCTGGTGAACATGTGTAGGTTCAGGGACAGTGGCTCCTGGAGAGGGCATGGAAGCTCCATACCCTTTCCCCACATCCTGCCCTAAGCACGCGTCTCTGCCATCCGGCTATTCCCGAGTTAATCCCTTTTATAATAAACAGGTGATCTAGTAAGGAATGTTTCTCTGAGTTCTGTGAGCCACTCTAGCAAATCAGTCGAATCCAAGGAGAAGGTTGTGGGAATCTGCCGTACAGCCAGTTGTTGACAACCTGGACTTGCGACTGACATTCTGAGTTGGAGAGGGTAGCTGGAACTTCCAGTTTGTCGCCACCAGTCAGAAGCACAGTTAACAACCTGGCACTGCACCTGGTGTCTGAAGAGGGAGGGGGGACAGTCTTGTAGAACTGAACCCTTAACCTGTAGAAGCTGATGCCATCTCCAGGTACAGAGTTTCAGAACTGAGCTGAATGATAAGACACGCAGTTGATGAGGATTGCCTCTTACTGGTGGAGGAACTTAGCACCTGCAAGGTTGGAATTGGGTCTTGAAACCCAAAAGACCATGGTATAGTCTAACTATAATAAAATAAGATAAAGTAACACTTTCAAAGATGATATTTAATATAATCTAAATAAGTAAATATAGTGTATTCATGTCAATAATTTATAAGCCACAGAGAGGTTTTTACGGTAGATTTAGCTCATTACACTGTTTATCCACAAAGCATTTTAATAGGTTCAGTGTTAGGGATCATTGTATTTCCTAATAATGAACTTAGAATGGGGTTCAAATGAATGCATTCCCCCCTCTCATGCAAACTGATATCTCTGGGGAGTCGGGGTTGGTAGAAGAAAGAAGTGTCACAGTGCGCGCAAGTGTGCACGTGTGCGTGTGTCGGCTTTAACTGGAAAGCTCTGAAACTAACGACACGAGGCTTCTGACTGGCTACAGGAATGGACTGCTCCTGAGCAGGCGAGCTGGCTGGGCTCTCCTGAAAGTGGGAGATGGAAATGTTCGTACTCCACTTCCAATCGCTGGGCCCATCCATCTGTTTTCTCTTCGCCCGCCCACAGAGCAGAAAGGCATGCATTGTTCTAGCAGGACAGAATATGCAAGACTGGAATTCTTCTTCTTCCCCTTATACCAATTTTCACAAAACATAACCCAGTGGAAGAAAACACAGGGCTCCCCAAGCGTCTACTGAAGAACAATCCATTTTTCACTCACCAGATAACAACACTTAATGACTTGGGTAACCCAACTTCGCTTTCCCATGGCCTTAATGAAAAGGCCAGTTCACTCCATTTGGAAATCAGTGAGATGAATCGTAATGAAAAGCCATGATCCTCTGCCAGGATTGAGCAAAGGCCATGAATAGCCCAGCTTAGAAGTTGAATTTCTTGTTTTCCTTCCTGTGTGGCTCTCTTTGAAAAGGCAAGAAAATGGTCCATTTGGCCTTTGGAAAACCCATCTCAGAGTATGAGGCCCTGCCAACTAGTTAGGTTCATCCTGGGTAAAGGAAGCCATGGGGGCATTAGGAATAAAATGCCCAGAGGACACATTCAAAAATAAAGACAAAGTAACATGTTTAGATTTTCTTGCTAACACAGTGAGGGTGGTGAGCAGGTCCTATTCCTCCAGGGCAGAGACTCCTGGCGCATTTTAGTGTTTAGTGCCCCACGTGCCCATCTCCCATGAGTTCTCCTTTGTGGTGTAACAGTTAGTTCTGCTATAACATGACCTATGTGTTCTTAAAAATCACCATAATCTGCAAAGAAAACAAAACAAAACAAAAAAACAAACAACCCCCACCCCCGAACAGGACTTATGGAGATAATAGGGTTAGGGGCACAACACTCAAAAATTTTGTCACCAATACACTGAAAAATAAAAATAAAAGACCGGACCCTGACAAAAACAGTGGCACTGTTTTCTACCTGGTCACTGTTAAGGAATGCATAAATGCTACAATAAACATAGCACTTTGCCTTAGGAAAGGCCTGAGGTTGACTTGTGGAAGTGGGTGTCAGCAGAAAGATTTGCAGCTTGTGAGCTACTGTGAAGTGGTGGAAGGAGGGGTCTCTGAAATCTGATGGAAAGTTGTACAACCAGATGTAGGTGGGTGAGCTCATAACACACTTGGTGAACTGAGAAGACTGGGAGATGTTTGGGGATTGTGTGTGTGTTGTGTATTCCTATGCAGCTCCATTGAGTTGGATGCAGTTTTTTTTTCACCCACCTAGTGTTTCTGGAAAACAAAATCATGTATAGGCAAACAGGAAGCTCGCTCAAATGGTACGTGATGCTCAAGCAAACACACTATGTCCTAATTGTTCCTTAGTATATCAGGTGCGCTGGCGCTAATTTGCATGTTCAAAGCAAGTGTTATAGCAGAACTGACTACATAATCTCAGGTTATACTTACTGAATACCCAAACAGTCAAATGAAGAGTTAAACTTCTTCTTAACTCTGTGAAGATTTTCAAATAGCCGTTCAGGGTTGTGTTGGCACATGAAATCATTCTACCACTATACGTTTTACCTGTCCCCAGTAATGTCATCTCTCTCCTCCTACGACATGATCATAATATGGTAGAGTCAAAGATTGTTCAAGAGCTTTTCTTCTTATGTGACGGGGTGCCTTACTGATTAGATGATGTTATCTTTCCTGTGCATCTTTTGTCTTTTACCTCAGCTCTGTTTTTAATTCTTCTGTTTGTTTCAGATCTTAATCGAAGCATAATACAGCATAACATCTATAGCACTGCT
Source organism: Camelus ferus (assembly GCF_009834535.1). Taxonomy (NCBI): domain Eukaryota; kingdom Metazoa; phylum Chordata; class Mammalia; order Artiodactyla; family Camelidae; genus Camelus; species Camelus ferus. Next base: position 28,880,685 of record NC_045711.1, read on the forward strand.
ACTGTTACATTCTGAAAATGTATCCAGAAATTTCTTGCCCTTGAAATGTTCTTTTCTTGTTTCATTTAAAATTGGATTTTGTTGTTATTACGTGTGTCTGTGTTTTGCCAGTTCTATGATACTAATTTACTTATATAAAATATCCAAAGCAAATGCCTTTTAATATATTTTATCTGATTTTTCAATAATGTGCAGAGTTCAGGATCTTCTCTGTCTAGGAATCTTACCCACTCTTTGGAAAGGATTTTACAAGGATATAATGTAAATATGAAATAACAGGGACACCCACATCATGTTTGGCCTTTTTTTCCATAAGTTTTTAATGCTATCCAAGAAAGCAACCTATAAAACATGCACACACGTATACACAGTGCAAACCTTCTTGTAAACACTCCTTCTATGATTAAATTGATTCCTGAAGAATTGGCTAAGTCAATCAGTGCCAAAGATCACTTTCAAAACTTCCTGTGCCCCTGAGAATGCTTTGTGTTAATAACATGCATTAGTTTTACAGCCACTTAAGAAAACCAAATCTTTCAGGCCAAACCAGAAATGGAGAGCCAAGATTAAAACAAGGGGAAAATTCTATCACCTCTGTAGATTAAAGTGAATGCAGACTTCTGGAAACTAAAGAAAGCAGAGCATTTCGGAAGATTACTAAAAGTCTCAATCTCTGGATATTTTATCCCAAAGCCTACCAACAGAAAACGGGGCCATCCAGGGACAGAGGCCATGTATTGATCTGGACAGGATGATCGATGAGGAGCAGAGGAAAGAGCCAGGCCTAGGATCACAATTAAAAACACAAAACGAAACAGAGGAAAAACTGGTTCTCAATGCTGCTAAACTTGCTAAACAGGATCTCTTTGCCACTAAAAGAAAGAAAACAGAAGTTTTAGGGAACTTTTAAACTTCTTCACACTTAGAAAGACAGATTTCTTAATTTTCCTGAATATAAATTAGTAAATATTTACCAATCAATCCATCCCAGGCCCTTCCTGGGGAACCTTGCTTGAATTACCAAATGGGGATATCATGTGAGAACAATTATTTGCTCTCTAGAGTTAAAAGGAAGTCACCAGAAGTTTCATGCAGGGAACATGACTTCATCAAAGGTATTAAACACTCTTACCTATGTTTCTTTGAAGACTTTATGGAACCAATATATTTTGCTTTCTCAGGGTAGCATAATACGGTTCTTCTATAAACTATAGATGGTTGGTGAGTCAGTGTTCTCATTTTTTTTTCCCCCCAATTGTCCTTTTTTTTCCCCCTTAGAGACAAGAGACTATCAAAGGCTGAAGTCTGCATGTTGTGTAACCATCCCAGCTCTCCCAACACTGCTCACTGGATTTCTGGAGTTTTAAGCAAAGAAGGGAAATATGTTTTAAAAAAAAATCAGATTCTTTTTAAAGAGGGAATTCACATTTCCAATGCCCTGTCCTTATTGGGTTACTGTTGTCATTCTACATGAGAGATTTCTCTCATGTGCTTGTAATTCCTCACATTCGAGTTATTCAAATACCACATCGTGGCCTGCCTGTAACAGTGCCTTCGGTGATTTATTTAAAAAAAGAGAGAGAGAGAGAGAGAGAGCTCAGATGAATGAACCTTAGGGATTCAAGAGGCAGAAACTGAATTGTGCAGTGCATTCAACTTGGCAGCAGAGTCTCAAGTTCACTCCTCTGGCCCAGTTCAGGTATCAGAAACTGGAGGAGAGCAGAGAACAGTACTCAGTCGAAAATACTCCTGTCTGATCAGTTCAAAGCTTGTGACAAGAGACATGCTGTCTAGATCTTTGCGGGAGAGGAGGCAAAAAACGAGAGGGGTCCAGGCGAGGGAGCAGCCAACTGAAACACCCCAATGCAGGTGTAAGATACTGGAATCTAAAGGAAAAAGAGAAAGTAGCAGCATACAGCATATACCCGGGAGTTCTCATCATCTCTACTTCGGATTTTTTTTGTTTAGTTAGATATGCATGTGGTTGCCAGTTTCCCCGCTCTCACTCAGCTTTAGGGACGGACGCGTCTGAGCTCTGCCCTGGACACTGTGATCGCGCATGATCTGCTTGTTGCCACTGCCTGAACTCTGCTGTTGTTCCACCTACTGGCTGGCCTCCTGGTGCTTGAACACTTATCCAGATAGAGTGTGGATTTTCTATTCTTTTTCGGTTACCATACTCCGGGTTAGAGTCTCCCTCTTCCACAGGTTAGTCTCACAGCCGCGTTAATTCCCTGACGCAAGCCAGTCCGTCATTGGTTTTCTGAATTTCCATTTGGGAACAATGAAAACTTACCCTTGCAATGTGACTGTGAGCTAGATGCTGTTGGGGGAGGTAATTAGATTTACTTATTTATTCATTCTTAGAGGAGGTACTGGGATCAATGCGCTCTACCACTTGAGCTACATCTTCCCCCTGAATTTCCATTTGGACCTATCAAGGGAAAAGCTGATAAAAACACAGGCTGGGTGTGGGTGCCTGATGCACAGCCAGCACTTTAAATACACCAGCAAAGCAATGTGTGAACGAATGATGTGGCAAAGTCAGATTGCTGGAGTCACCTGAACATGCTGACAAAGCTTGTGCTATGACAAGACCAAACTCCAAGCATCACGATATCAGAGGAAGCAAATTGCTACCATTTCCCTCCAATCAGTCAGGAATGGACAAATAGCTTCTACTAATAGCCATTTCCCTGGCATGCCTCTGTGAAGAACACAGTGCAGAGAGGAAGCCAGGCACTTCAGCTCTGGGATCTGTGATTGTGGTATGTGGTTCTGATTTGTTCTGCTTAATACATGGACTGAGATTCCCCATCAGCCAACTGGTTGCCCTAGGAAAAAAATTTAAATATACAATACATACATATAGGTTTTTTTTTTTTTAAATATAACTATTGGGGAAGTGATTTCTGAAATATAATAAAAGGTAAATTCTCGATGATTTTGTTAAATCTCATTAACCAACTGACACTTCTGGGTTTTAGAGGGTATCCAGACGAGATGGTAGGAACTGGATTGGTGTGGGAAATAGTAGGTGTGCAGTAAATTAAATACAATTGAAACATACCACGCTGAAGAGAAGACACAGTTGGGTTGCATGTTTCAGAGAACACTGGCCTTAAAATTGAGAGACCTAGCCTGTGGTTCCAACTTTGCCACTTACTAACCTGTGACTTTGAGATGTCATTTAACTTCCCTTTGTCTCAGTTTTTCATCTGTAAAATTAAGACGACTTAAGATTCCTTCCAGTCTAGAAATTCCACGATTCTTGGATAAGTCTTTGTTATGCTCCCATAATTTATTTTTAATTTATTGTTCTATGAGATTCAGCTAGATACCCCCTTCTCCCTTTCATTTTAACATACAATCCAATTATCATATGGTTGTTAATTTACTGGATTTGAATAAAATAGGCCAAATTATCTCATCTTAAAGATGACTGCGTAAGACGGAATTCTGATGTGCGGTAATCCTGCTGGCCTGTGACATGCTAACCAGTCCTATCTCTGAAAACAGAGCTACAAATCTGTACAGGTGTGGAATTTTTCTCTACAACAAGTAATTCGGTTTATCGATGAAGTGAGTTAGCGATAATTTTGATCTGAGCACAAATGGTTTAAATAGAGTAATCTATCCACAGAGTCCGCTCCCTCAGTTTGTCCCAGCTTGGAATGAGATGATGATGGTGGTATTCGGAGGGATGGGAAAAAGTGCACTCTTACTGAAAATGAAGCAGAGTTCTGTCACAGAATCGCATCCATTCTGCCACCTGGAGTCTGGTCTTTTTTGTCCCTGACCATTTTCTATTTGTTGCGGTGGTCAATGGACAAAGGGAATTTGTTCCAAAACAACCAGATGGAAAACCATAAGCCCAGTGAAACCTGAGAATTGTTTGAACAAGTGCCACACGCGGCAAGGTAACAGTGCCAAAAACAGACTGACATTCCCCAAACCACAGAAGTGCCATCTGTGTGTCACAGAGGGGTTAAAATACATATAATATTCACTGTCACCCATCCAACTTCCAAGAAGCAGCACCTGCTCTGTATGCAGGAAGAATTAGTATCTCTTTCCTTGAAGTCAGCCCCAGTGGGCACCTCAAATTAAATAAAGTCATTTTACACTGTCAAGTACAGAAAGTATCATTTGTATCTCTTTTATTGGTAAGGCAGGGTACCCACTCCCTAAGGAGCAGCGCTCCTCTTCAGCGCTAATCCTAACAATATGCTAATCCTATGCTAATGACAGAACTCTAACAATGAGAATTCACTATTAAGCCTAATAAGCCAAGGAAAACAGAAGCATGTTTTGTCATAGTTCTTTTGGTCTTCACTTTGGTTAGATAACTATTCAAAAATAAGGACCCCCTTGTAATACATTTAAATTGCTCCCGTTCAGAAAGTTAACACCCCAGTGGAGGTGAAGAACCTTCTGACTGTTCCCTTGAACATCCAAGACAGGGACTAACGCTGCGGGCGCCTGGGCCACACTTACTGGAAGGGTGATCTTGTTTATTGTCCTCTCCTGGGCTGGACAGTGGACTCTACTTCATTATAGGTTTGGAAAGATATCTGTAATGTTGCATAATAGGCTGTCCGTATTAATAATTAATAAATAGTATATCAAACTGTAAAAAAAAAATTGTTCATGTTCTAGGTATTTTCTGAGGAAAAGCTTCCATCATGAAAAAGGAATAAAAAGTAGGTTTGTTCTATATGTGCTTATTTTTCCCCCAAATAGATAAAAATACAATATTACCGTCTAGTTAAAAGAGAATCACTGTAGGAGGGGGAAAAAACACTAAGAAAAAACCATCTTAAGCCAATAATAGCAGCTATCTCCTAGGCAGCATTTGTTAAAGGTCTGGCAGCATGTTAAGTGCTTCAAGTATGTTATCTTATTTAATCCTTATAACCTCATGAGTCAACACAAAATTATCACCTCCATTTTACAAAGAAAAACAGGAGCCTTGACGCTGACCTCAAAGCCAGCCAGCTAGTGAGGAGCCCAGGGTCCTTATCCGTCCATACGCGTTTGCCTCTGGTACTTGGGGCAGACCAGAAGAGAACTGGTCAGTCTCCTTCATCTAAATGAGAACTTCCCTCTTGAATTAAAAGTGTTTTCTTGTACATATTCTTCAGGGAGAAAAAAATGCCCACTGGCAGAGCCCAGCTACTGACTGAACGTTAACACTTGTCCTGGGCATTGCAGCTATCCTGAAAGTGAACAGGAAGTCGCGCGTGCCAAGCTTTTTCTCAGGTCTCATCTTCGCCACGAGCGGGCCAGTATGTTGTGTTAGTTACCTTCCTTCCTGGAATCCTCACCATTTCATCAAATGTATTTCTTCTCCTGTGAGTGTTAGAAGAGGGCTTACTTTGTCACGGAAGTGACCCTCAAGGTCGTTGTGAGAAAACAGCAAGCTCTCGCTCTCGGCTCAGGCACACGCACTGGAGGTCAGATGGGACGTTCTTACTGTATTTCCTGAAATGACTCTAAGCCCTCAAACCTGACACGGATCTGGAAGTTCCTGGATGTCCTGAACACCCCAACCACAATGAGGTGATGGAAAGAGAAAGTCACAAGCTGGTTCCCTGGGATTACCCTAATGGAATTTTCATCGGATGTTACAAGGCACAAGTTGAAATTCAAGAACCTGACAAGATCTCAATAAAGACAAAGAATTATAAAGCCAGAAAACAGTATGATAATTTCCACTTCAAAATCCACCGAAGCAGTGACCCTGCTTCATTCATTCCTTTCCTACGTTTTAGGCTTCAAAGTCCTGTTTTTGGTAAAATCCCCCCAGTGGCTCACTTCCATTCAAACAACATCCATTCCACATTTTCAATCTCACTAGAATGCTTCCCTTAACAGTCTTCTTTCCAAGCCATGCCACTTATGTTATTGTAATCAGGGGTAAAATTACCAAATTTTGTGGGAAAAAAATCAGGATATACGGTCCAGGAGAATATGTTTCTGATTTATGAGTTTATTTCCAAATAAACAAAATGTGATTATCCTTTTAATGAGCTGCCTCTGTTGGACAGCTTAAGAAGGTGCGCGGGCAGACCACCGTAGGAAACCTGATTTGTGCGATCATGGGCTATTTTTCCTAATCATTTACCAAAAATCACAGTCTCTGTTATGAGAAACCTTAAAGACTTAGCAACCCCCATTATCCTAACAGTGAAAAAAAAAGTAGTAACTTACCACCTTGAAAGTACGCAATGCATTTAACATTTACATGACAGGTCAAAGTAAGTATTTGAGCTCAGTAAGAGGTGATAGTATTTTTATCACTAGCTATTAGTTATAATATTTTGAAACCCATAGGCCAAGGCTATTTTAAAATACAAGGCACTCTCGTGTATTAACTTATTAAAGCACACAAGAACCACTTAGAAATTTTTTTTTTAACAAATCCTGTCTATATAATCTATTATCTGTTACATGAGATCTTCCAAGTGGAATGCCAGCCAACCAAAGGTAGAATTTTGTCCCAAGCTACCATTTAGTTGGTGTTGTCTAGTTTCACTCCATGCCTTTCACTTTTATTTTCGACTTCTTTACAGTTCTTTGACCCCTGGCATTCCAGGAAGACGGGTTCCCCAAATTATCAGGAGCAATAGAACAGTGGGGGCGGGGGGAGAAACAGCATGGAGGACCAAGAAGACAGAATCTGCTCCACGCTGGAAAAACTGTCCTCTTTCTCCCTTCCGAAATTAATTTTCTCATCTTGTTTTTCTCTCCCCCTGTCCATTACTTCCTTCTAAACTTCCCAAACTCTTGGCGGAGGTCTAGATAGAACTGTAAAATACACACACACACACACATACTCTACGGTGGCCAGTGAGATGGGAAATGTTCTCACGTTAACCTCACAAGAAACGTTAATAAGAAGAGGAAGTTACAGATGCAAATGAAACGTGTTTGTTAAACTGTGCCCGTTTCCAAAAGGCAAGCTTTTGGTTCTTCTTACTCCCCCACGTACCACTGAATTAACTTAGACCAGCAGAGACCTGAACTCATGAGACCCCTGAAGATCAATGTTCATCAGCCCCACACCACCTACTGTTCCCTGTTTTTCCAAGTCTCAGCTGCTCCAACTGACTCCTGACTCAATTAAAGGGCCATGCATAGGGGATGCAATATATCTGTAGTATGAAAATGGATTTGTTTACTTCTCTAACTGAGAAGGTTCAAAGTCTAGGGCAGCTAGACACACTGTACCACTGACTTACTAGAGGCCCGTACACCTGTTATAAACCCTCCCATCTTCCCGGGAAAAAGGGTTCCTCCCCTAGCATGCTGCTCAGGGCTCTGTTACACACTGTTAACTACAAATGATGACTCTGTATATGCACGGGTCTCTCTCCCATCCTACTGTGAACGGCTCAAGGCCCTGGCTCCAACCTTTTGGCATCCACCACCTGCTTTCTCCAGTCTCCCTAACCCTTCATGGTAACCGAGAGAGTGGAGGCATTCCATACTGCTGTTTTAAATAAGTATAAAGAATGAATAAACAGATCACCTCTGGCTGTCCTTCACGTGAATTAAAGCCTTGTCCCCAGGAAAAATACGGTGAATGTTACTGTGTCACTGACCTTTATCAGAGAGTAGGTAGGCGCCGTGAGATCTGAATTACTTCCTCAGCCTGATCTTACCGACTCTGTCTACTGCACTGTGAAGGAAAAGCTGCAGGCTTCATGTTTGCTGGAAGCAAAAGTGCTGGCCTTTGATTGCTTTTTGTAGCCTGCCTTCAGTTCCTCAATGACTTGCTTCACACAGAAGTGCAGCTTCTAACTGGGGCCTGGTTGCATGGCTATGAAGGAATCCATGTTTTCTAGCTGGTTAAAAATGACCTTTATTCTTTATCAACCCTATTTGACATTAACATGCTTTGGAGCCACGTGAGGTTGATCTTGGGACTCAGAAAAATAGAACAACATTAAAGTCAACAGTGGTCACGCTGATTAGATGCCTCCCAAGAAGATTTTTTTTAATCAAATGATTGAATTTTCTTTAGAATCTAGGCTGATATATTTTCAATCACGTTTCCCACTGCAGCCACAATTTGTGGTAGGATGAAAATAATTAAATTGGAGCGTCCAGTTTTCAAAGTCAGTCTTTCCCACTTTTACAGGAATTCCCAGGGAAGACTTTTTAGAATGAGCACAGGTCAGAGAGCTCACAGTAAGAGGGAAAGTCCACAGACCCCATGAATGTGATATCCAGCAACAAGAGACTTGCCTTTGAAGAAGAAATAGGCCTCTAGAGTCGCAGCTGAGAAAAAGAAACAAAAACCCAAAACGAAATTGTCTTTACCCCTTTGAGTAAATAACAAGGGAGTGTTTACGTGGTCACTGAGTGTTTAGTCTTTGATAACATCCGATAGAGGGCTATTATGGGGCCACATTTAAAATTGTCTCCAAATGCAAAAGGAAATTTAATTGCTGAATTACAAGTCAGGTTGCAGCACTGCCAAAAGGCTGTGAGAGTAATCTCAGAAGGGTTTGTTGAGCTTCTGCACATGTGTGGTCTGGCAATTCTGGCAGTAAACACTTCAAACACATCAGTAAACGTCCTAATAGCTGAAGAAATACGCTTCCGGCAAGGTGAAGGCAACACCTGGCTGGGGCACTGCCTTCCTACTGAAGAGCTGCCCTTAAGGAAAAAGTGTCAAGTATTTGCCTCAGGTAAGTGAGTCTCACTGACTGAGAGCCAGGCATCTCAGGGCTTATCCCTGCAAAAGTCCTTTGTAAAAGTTTAAGAGAGGTGAACTATCTGAACTCTGTTCATTATCAGCACAACATCACTAGGTCTTCTGCAACAAGGGTGAAAACACAGCAGGACCAAAGTTATCATCTGAGGGGCTCTGGGGGAATCGCAGACTCCATCGCCTGGAGGCTAGCAGCGGTCAATTTACCAAAACAAACCAACACCTACCTGGACTGGTGTATTGCCCTCTGATTCCTTACATGCTATTCCAATCGTTGCCTTTTAATCCCTCCTGCAAAACTCATCTGCAGCAGAGGGGATTCCAACGTAACTCTGCGGGCATTGCACATTCATGGGTATATAGGTGATTGTGATGGGAAATTTACTAAAAATCATAGGAAGGGTCTCTTGATGAGACAATATTTGAACTTTAACTCAAATAAATTAAGGTCCTAAATCAAGAATGATTTGGATTTGATTTGGGGTTTTCAGGTAAAATATCCAGGCTCTGTTTTCTGTTGACTTAAGAAATCATCTCTTATTTTTCAAATACATGTTCCTCTGTCTTTAGTCACCATCTTTAGGATGTAACCATTTTAAATATCTACTCTGCATGGCTACATGTAGGAACTTAGAGTGAATAACATGATTAATTAACTTCTTTATTGGATAATGATTATGAAAATTATTAGAATCAGGGCATGAGCTCCCAAGTCCAGTAGTTCTTTAATATAATTAGACATATGCTATATGTCATGGTCCTGTACTTATAGAATTTCTTTTAAAACACCGTGAAAATTTTAGATTCAAGAAACTAATGGTTTGGTCCGGCACATAAGAAGGTTGGAAGTTGCCACATCATCCTAACAACAAATTAAAAAACTAAACAAGCTGAAAATCAACAACTCTTCTTAGATGTTTCAAAGAAGTGAGGTCACAAGGCAAATCGCTGCCCCCAGAGTTGGGAGACATGGACAGAGGAATATAGAGAATCACAACTTTCTGAGCAGAAACTTCTGTGGGAGCCAGTGGGGAATGGGGCAATGTGAGCCGTGATTGACAGCTGCTGGAGGTTCAGTGTGGATGAGTCTGAGAGATACCAACTCCAGGGGAGTACAGAAATCTCTCTGAGAGTCTGATTGCAATTCCTTTGGATACATACATAGAAGTGGGATTGCTGGATCACATGGTAGGCTCAATTTTTAAATTTTTGAGGAAACACTATACTGATTTTCCTATTGGCTGTACCAATGTACATTGCCACCAATGGTGCACAAGGGTTCCTACATCCCTCATAGCCTCGCCACATCCTTGCCAACACTTATTATCTTTTGTTTTTTCGATAACAGCCATTTCACATGTGTGAAGTAATATCTCATTGTGATTTTGGTTTGTGATGGTTTCAAAGGTATACCTTACTCTCTTATTGATCAGAAAGTTCAAGAAATGGGCAGAAGATCTAAACAAGCGATTCTCCAATGAAGACACACAAATGGCCAATAGGCACATGAAAAAATGCTGAATATTACTAATTATCAGAGAAATGCAAATCAAAACAATACAATGAGGTATCACCTCACACCGGTGAGAATGGCCATCATTCAAAAATCCACAAATGAGAAATGCTGGAGGGGGTATGGAGAAAAGGGAACCCTCCTACACTGTTGGTGGGAATGTAGTTTGGTGTAGCTGTTATGGAAAACAGTATGGAGATTCCTCAAAAAACTAAAAATAGAACTTACCATATGATCCAGCAATCCCACTCCTGGCATACATCCAGAGGGAACTCTAATTTGAAAAAAGATACATGCACCCCAGTATTCACAGCAGCACTATTTATAGTCATCCATAGACAGATGACTGGATAAAGAAGCTGTGGTATATTTATACAGTGGAATACTACTCAGCCATAATAAAGAATAAAATAATGCCATTTGCAGCAACATGGATGGACCTGGAGACTGTCATTCTAAAGTGAAGTAAACCAGAAAGAGAAAGAAAAATACCATATGATATCACTTATATGTGGAATCTTAGAAAAAAAAAGACACAAATGAACTTATTTACAAAGCAGAAACAGACTCACAGACATAGAAAATAAACTTATGGTTACCAGAGAGGAAAGGGGTGGAAAGGGACAAATTAGGAGTTCAAGATTTGCAGATACTAACTAATATATATATATATACATTATTATATATATAATAAACAACAAGTCTCTTTTGTATAGCACAGGGAACTATATTCAATATATTGCTGTAAACTATAATGAAAAAGAATATGAAAAGGAATATATGTATGTATATGTACGACTGAAACATTATGCTGTACACCAGAAATTGACACAACATTGTAAACTGACTCTACCTCAATTAAAAAAAAAAGAAATGTTATTATTCTTTGATGATCTGTAACAGGGGAAAGATGCATTCATTAGTTGGTGAAAAACAATTACTTTCTTCTTTGCCATTCAAGACACAAGGGGACATAAATATTTTTAATGTCCAAAACATCAAGTCACGAATTCGGCTGAAATTCACTTAGAGAGTTCCAACTTCTGGTCATTGAATCCAAAATGTAGTTCTGCAATACCAGGCCACATCTCAGAGCAAAACCCATCCAGTGATTTGAGGCACTGATGGCAGCAGCTCTCCTTTACTTACTGCCCAGTCAGAGGAAGGTCCTGGGCTGGAGACCTTACAAATATGATCTTTTTTGAGCCCCACACCGGATTAACCCAAAGAAGAGCACACCAAGAAATATTATAATTAAAATGTCAAAAATTAAACATAGAGAATATTAAAAGCATCCAGGGGAAAGCAACAAATAAATACACAGGAACTCCCATAAGACTATCAGCTAATTTTTCAGCAGAAACCCTGCAGGCCAGAAGGGAGTGGCATGATTCATTTAAAATGATGAAAGGGGAAAACCTACAACCAAGAATACTCTATCCAGCAAGGCTCTCATTCCAATTTGATGGAGAAATCAAAAGCTCCACAGACAAGCAAAAACTAAAAGAATTCAGTGCCACCAAACCAGCTTTACAACAAATGCTAGAGGAACTTCTCTTGGCAGAAAAGAAAAGGTCCCAACTGGAAACAAGAAAATTATAAATATGATCTCTTTTATGTCACTAGCCTCTCACCCCCATGTCACAGGTGAGAAAACTGAGGCTCAGAAATTTAAAGTTACCTGATCTGAATTCACACAGATAAGAAGTACTGGAATCCAAACACACATACATCTGATTTGAAAAATCCACATCCTCTCCATTAGAACAGATTAAAATTTGAAACTGACTCCTTGATATTCCAGGAGCAAAACTGAAACAGAAGTCAGGAGACTTGTTTCCATCCCAAGCCTTGAACCAACTGTGTTACTTGAATCAGTCACTTCCGCTCTCTGAGCCTCAGTTTCCTCATCTGTAAAGTAAAAAGACGCAAAATAATGTTTAATTACAATATAGCTCAATATTAAATAAATTATGAAAATGAATGATCATAACCTTTATTAATATTTATTTTAAAGACCATATTGTATGCAGTATACTTATGACAGAAGCACGTAGACCAGAGCTGATGGCACTAACTTAATACTGTCACAAATTACTGAAGTTTAAAGTTTTGACTTACCTTTTCACAGTTTCAAATGTTTCTTGCATTGTGAACTCCTGCTTTAAATTTCTCTGGTTACCTCTGACTCAGGCTAAATGAAGCATGCTTCCTGCTTTGACCACCCTCCCTTATCTCCTTTTATCAGAATCTCTGTCTGATGTCCACAGCCCCTTAGGACCCAGATCGCTGTGACATTCTGACGCCAATATAATGCTGACACAGTGTTCATAAACTCTCTTCCCTTCAGCTAAACCACATGATCACCAAATATTTGAGGAGAAATTCACAGGAGATGGAAGCTTAGAGGAAAACCTGAGAGCATCTTATCACTTCATCACTGGCTCCCTCTGGAGATTCACATCGTTCTTGCCAACACAGGGCAGGGACAATCATGTAGCTTGCAGAGATCCTGCGGGCTCCCTCTGAGCCGCATCTGAGCCCCAGGTTGACTTGCAAGTTGACGCACGTGAACTTTCTAAAGTCCCGGCTTCACGGAGGATAACAGACTGTGCTTCCTCATGCCTCCAAATTCAGAACTCACGTTCAAACTTCACAATGTCCTCTGCCATTTTACGATCCTAGAAAACTCTTGTTCATCTTTCTGTGTTCGGCTTAACCATCACCTCTTCCAGAAGGACCACCCCTATGTCATGGCTGGAAATCACATGACAACTATTTGTTCCTAAGGTATTCTAATCCCCACCATACTGTAATGTCATCACATTTGTACAGGTTTGTCCTTCTTCACAGATCAGAGGAACCTCAGTGCTAAGACCTCTGGCTTAATCTTTCTCTAAATCTTTCAGAGAGCTGAACAGAGTGCCTAGTACAAAGAAGGCCCAGATAAAACATTTTTGGAGTCAACAAATGCATCAGAATAATACTTAAGCAATGGGTCCCTCCACTGAGAAAAACCTTCAAAGACAAAGGGATAATTAGCCCTTTATGCTTCGGCAATGTTGTGGCAGCCATCCAACATCCACTCTGCGCCCCATGCTCTCTCAGGTTCTGTGGATGCAACGAAAAATAGATGCAACACCCTGCTCTGTGCGGAACTCCATTTTTAGGAGGAGAGACAAGTATTACGAGACAAGTAGAGTTCTCTAAAAGATGAGAAATCCTATGAAAGAAGGAGGGAAGGAAAATGCCAGCTGTAGAGGGGAAGGGAGCCACTTTGTATATAGTGGCCAGGAGGACGGCCGTGAAAGTTAACAGTAGTAGGAGAAATAGTAATAATAAAAAATAATAGTTTGAGGTCTACCCTGATGGGGCTTTTTCCGTAGACCTACTTTGTTGGAAATGGCTCATAGAGTAACTACATGTTTTCTTTACTCACAGAACTACATGTTAGATCTGTGGGAAAGGACTACAAGACAGAGCTGCTAAGTAAACTATGGAAAACCTAACAGTCACACTTTTTTATCCCAGGTCTTGGCATATCCCAGCGATCAGTACTGGTCTAGGGTGTGATAAGCTTAGGAGTAAGTATGATTTGAACTGAATGCATGTTTAGAGGGGGTCTAAAATTGAGAACCAGAAGGAACCGTCTTCCCTGGCCCCAAATAGGTAGGCGTCCTAAAGTACATTGTTTGAGGAAATTGGATCCCAAAGATTACACGTGAGAGGTTTTAGAAGTGTGTCCATGTTCCACTGGAGATCAAAGAAGCTCAACTAAAGGAATTATGGACTGACTGACATGACAACTGTTGACTTAGCAAAAATTGTTTTTGAAAGGGTTATCTTGCAGATTACAACTCAAACACTGGAGGGACTACGGTGATGAGAGGTGGAAGGCATCAGAACATGTGAAATTCTTTAAAAAATTTATTGACTTAAGTAATCTTGCCTATGTTACACAATAAAAAAAACCTTTACACACACACACAAATAATAATAATAGTGAGGAGGAAGATGAGAAGAGGGAGAGGGAGAGGAAGAGGGAGAGGAAGAGGAAAAAGGAAGAGGAGACTAGCGGAAGCAACAACAAACAGCAACCACCAGTTGACTCGTCTGCCGCAGGTGCAAGTAAGAGAGCAACCACACATACAGCTTCTGGGGTCCCAGGAAGGTGATTTATCAGATTTGCCCACATCTAGTCTTTATCATTTTAGCTCCTGGATAGAACATAATCTACTTCCCCTGTGCCTATAAGAGTTGCAGCCAGGACTGGAGAGATGCATTTTGCTCCGTTAGGGAGACTGATGGGGAAGAGGATTATTTTGCATTTTGGAAAACAGGTTCTTATGGCTTCTTTGGCTGTGTAGGGACCTTCATCCTGTGAAGCTCAAATCTCAAGGGAGAAATTATCGCCCCCTTCCTAACAGTGATATTAGTATAGCAATAACAAACTGTCAGGACAATTTCTGGCATTATTATTTCCAAGTGGATGGTTTTTTAATTGTTCTGAATAAGCTATTATTTGATTGACATCAGTTAATGACACTGCCTCGCGCTGGCATGGTCGTGTGTGTGTGTGTGTGTGTGTGTGTGTGTGTGTGTGTGTGTGTGTGTGTGTGTGTACGTACGTGTGTACTCAGCTGCACTTTTTGTCTGTAAAGTGGTACAAATCTATGATAACATTTAGCAAGGACAAGAAGGTACTGAGAGAATGAAGAGTTCTAACAGATAGAGTTCAATGTCTAAAAGTCAGCACGTTGTTAATTTCTTCTTGTAGAGAACAGAGTAGAAGACCCTGAGGAAGCTCAGCAGAGACCGCTCACATGCAGGAAAATTCAGATTTCTTCCACGGAGAGTTACCACTGCATGCGTTTCTCCAACTCCGCTCTGAGGACAGAGTTTCTTTCCTCAAGCTAAACCAAAATGTTGTGCTGCAACACTCAAGTCGGCTTTTTCCCAATTTTTAAGAAAAATATGCAGAACTAAGCTTGTTAGTGGAGATATCTCAATTTCGTCGTTTTCCTTTTTCCTTGAAATATGATCTGCAACCAATTTTCTGTTTTTCTTATTTTTTAATCTCTCAGAGTAGACTTTTACTTACAAATTATAGGAGCTCATCAATAATAGATGATCATTTTTTCTTTCTATGTTAGCAGTAACCAAGTAAAAGGAATATTTGGGTTATTCCTTTCAACCAAATATTGGGGAAAAAACTATCTCATTCCCACAGTCATAATGATACAACATACTCAAAAATTTTCTTAACATCTAATGTATGTGACAAGTATTTCACAGTCATTAAGAATATGGGCTTTTGGAGACAGACTCAGGTTCTGACTTTGGATGGAGGGTGATCAGGGACAAATTACCTAAGGTCTGTGTTCATCAGTTTCATCATTGTTAAGTGGTGATAATGACAAACCTCTCTCTTATATTCTTAGGAGCTAAAAGGATTCACGTATGTCAAGTCCTTAGAGAAATTCCTCATACAGAATTAATTTTAATTAAATGTTATCTATGTTTTACGTGACATGGGTAATGGTAAAATTCCACTGAAAAACATAAAAGAAGAACTGAATACATGAGCATACACATTATGTTCTGGGATGAGAAGAATGCTCATTACAGTGACGCCAATTCTCAATCCACTCTCTAAGTATCTCACTTCTGATCCAAATTCAAGTAACAGCAATTATTTTTGGAAATTGGCATCATGACTATAAGAACACAACTGGGAGAATAAATTTATGAGAAAGTCTAAGGAAAAAAATGGGAAATTAGAGTAATGCAAGGATTATTGGATGTTAAAAATATAAAGTCACAATAATTAAATCAGTGATGAAGAGGCCAGAATAAACTGGCTGATAAATTTAAGACACTAGGTTTCCCACAGGCAGATCCTAAAATGTGTAAAAGCAAAATCTTTAATAAAGGTCACAGGACTAAACTAATGAGGAAGGAATGCACTATTCAGTAAAAAAAAACTCTAGAATAATTGGCCAGCTGTTTGGAAAATAAATTAATTTAGAGCCTGTCTTCATAACTTACATCAAAATAACATCCAGGGAATTTTTTTTAATTAAACCAAAATAAAGTTGAAAGAAAACAGAAATAACAGCGTAGCTGATCACCAGTTGAATACTGAACAGTAAAGCAATGAAAGCATTGTGTCTTCCTTATCATCACAAATATAGGGAGTATTTACTGAATATTTACTGTGTGTAAGACAATGTGTAAAGAGCTTTACATACTTTTGTCAAAGCCACAGTGTGATGGAGATGCTCCCACAGACTCCACTTTAGAAATACGGACGCTGAGAATCATGGGAAACTCAAGTGAGGTCACGTGGCCAGGAAGTGGCTGCATCGGAGGATGAACCTGGGCAGTCTGATTCTAGAACCCGTGCTCTTTGATTTCTACCACCTAAAATACGTATAATGGAAATAAAATTGGAGAGGAGAAAACAAAATGGTAAAAAAAAAAAAAAGGGGGGGGGGGAGGGGAGGAAAGAAAAGAAAAGAAAAGAAAAAGGACCAATATAGAAACAAAAACTCTGAAACAGAAGACACGCAAATGGATAACCAACTTGGAAGAAAGTTCGACTTCAGTAATCAGTGGCACACACACAACGAATGCACTGAGACACATTTTTTCCCCCCTTAACATAAAGTCCATGCACTTTCATTGTTTTCCTTTACAAAGGATTGTACTTAGCACTAGTAAGGTCTCGGGGAGGTATCAGTGAGGCGTTGCCAAGCTGTTTTCCAGAAACGACATGCCAATTCACACTCCCTGCAAATGGCCAAGGAATCGGACGCCTTCTAAGTATTTACAGCTTTTGACTTAGAAATCCTGCTTCTAGGAAACTATTCTAAGGGCAATTCTGGAAACAAAGACCAAGTTTAATTACAGACCTGTTTGCTGAAAAATTTTTATTTAGAATAAGGAAATTTTTGGAATAATCTTCCCAGCAATAAGAAAATGGTTGAGTAAATCATGGTATATCTGTGAGATGCTATATTGTAAATGACGGTGTATCTGTGAGATACCATACAGTAATCTATGGTGTATCTGTAAGATCATATACAAGATTATACAATAACCTGGGGGTCAACAAACTGGCTGTGGGCTGAGTCCAGCCCAATGCCGGTCATTTTCTCCTGCTTTTGTCAGTAAGGCTTTACTGGTGCTTTCCTGATGCAAGGGCAGAGTGGAGTAACTGCTGTGGAAACCGTATGGCCTGCAAAGACGCAAACATCTGTTATTTGGCCCTTTACAGAAAAAGCTAGCCGATGCCTGTTGCAGCCAGTCAATTAAGTTAGGCTTGTAAAGAATTTTTAATGACAAGTCTAAATGTGAAATGTGCAATCATAAATGGAAAAATGAATCATATGCATTCTGATCTATTAACACAATATTTACTTACTAATAACGATGCTAATAATAAAAAGACATGTTAAAACAGTACCTTGGTATATCACAAAAGTGAATTTTAAAATGGAATGCATCTATATTATGATTTTAGACTCACTGAAACTGAAAAGTCTTTTATTTTTTTTGGTAAATTCTTTCCTAGTACTAGTAATTCCTACAGAGTGCATCGTATCTTTTTTGCCGCTACACAACCCGTGCTGCACAAACATTAATCTGCGATAATTTATGAAACTTTGGTCCTCAAAGACAAGCAAGGCCACGGCCAATGATGATGTCATCTGTCATCTGTCTTACCCTTAAAGGGCAGCTTTTCCCCCCAGCTGACTTCTTGATCCCATGACCACACTTTTTTCACAGTACATCAAAATCTGGAGTTAGCCAACTGACCTATTGGGTAACCTCTGCCTGGAAAATCAGGTCAGTATACTACTATATCTGTTTTTAGGTTCTTAAGAAATTGCAGAGATGAGTGTAGACCTTCCCTAACGGCTCCGCCTTTGAAAACAAACAGTGCCTTCCAGTGAATAAATCACCAGGAAGGAGATGACAGCTCCTAAATCTGTGTTCACGTCTCCCCGTTGTTTTTGTCTGGTTCCGAAATCATTAGCACCTGACAGTAGTCACAGTATTCTCCCCGTGGGGAAGGACAATCCCCAGGCCAGGTTTCTGTCAGATGGGGGGACAATCTATAAAGACAATACCTCAGAAGCCAAGAGGCTTGCAAACTTTCAAAGAGCGTACTGTGAGCCTTACAGGCAGAATTTCTTATATGAATTTCATAGTAAAAGTTATGTAAGAACAGGGCTTCCGAAAGGATAATTAATCACAGGGTTTTTGTTTTTTCTTTTTTAATTAGAGAAGGTAAGATCATTCCAAAGAATGAACAGATCAAGGTCTAGAGTTTCTACTAAAGAATTACCTGTTTCAAGACGGGTGTAAAATTATTTCCAATTGCTCCAATTGGCTGAACTAGGAAATGGAAAATCAAAATTGGCTGTGAATTCCAATACTACTCGTGGTGCAAAATGCAGCTATCATGTTTGGAAATAGATGTTACATTACGTTTACCTAGATACTTGGTGTGGTTCACACACGGCTCTTTTTTCCAGACACAAGAAGGATGATGTTTGGTTTATGTTGTTTTATGGTTGGCTTGCTTGTATATATATATATATATATATTTTTTTTTTTTAAATTGGCCTCCAATCTACCCTTCCTTCCTTCAGATATTTTTGTATACTTCATATGTTACAAATACTCTGCTCCGTATGGTGAATAGAGAGAGTAATAAATGACAATCCCTGTGTTTAAGAAACTCAAAGTCCAAAAAAGAGAGAGAATAAGTAACAGAGAAAAGACAGTGAGGGTCCAGAGGTGAAAGCTTGGTTGTACCAACAAAACTAAAAGGAGAGCTGGGGAAGCTTCACGCAGGCAACAGCAGGGTTTTAAGGGTAAAGGAGGAATTCTTTGTGTAGACAGGAGGAGAGAGTTCATTTCAGGTAGAGAGAAACCATATACGAAAGCACAGACGCGTGACTAGCCTTGAGCGCCGCGTTCCGTGGGCACTGTGGGAAGGAGCGCAGGGATAGCCTAGAGAGGTAAGAGCACAGGATCCAGAGAGGCCTCTACTGGGGGAAGGGTACAGCTCAGGAGGTGGATCGCATGCCTCACCTTTCCTGGGTTCAGTCCTCGGTACCTCCTCTGCAAATAAATAAGTAAACCTAATTACCCCCTCCCAAAATGAATAACCTAATTACTCTCCCAACAAGAGATGAAAAACAATAAATAAAAAATTAACAAAGAGGACTCCTTTCCAAGATAAGGAGAACAGATTTATCCTCCAGGTAGTGAAAACAGTTTCTCTAACAATGTGAAGTATCAACCAGGCAAGTGTGTACAGGATGGATTTGAAAGTTCAGAGAAGACTCACAGACAGAGGCCAGTGGGATACTACTGAGCTAGTACAGAAGAGAGTTGGTAACAATCGCAGGTGTACAGAGCAGAGGAACGATATTTGGGAATGTTTCCAACAGTGCTTTCCATTAGAAATACAATGAGTATACAATGAGTCACGTAGGGAAGTCTAAATTTTCTAGCAGTAGTACTAAAAAGGTAGGACAAAACTTGTGAAATTAATTTTAATAGTATATTTTATTTAACCCAACAGATCAAAAAAATTATCATTATCATTTTAATACATAATCCATATAAAATGATCAGTGGGATAGTTTACATTTTTTAGACACTGTGTTGGACATCCACTGTGTATTTTAGCAGCATCTCTCAGTTTTGGCTAACCGCCTTTCAAGTGTTCAGTGACCACAGGCACTAGTGGCTGCCATTTTAGACAGTGAAGTTTTAGAAAAATAGAATCTGCAAGACTCAATTGCCAACTGGATACATAATAATATAACAATAGCTACCATTTAGTGAGCACTAAATGTGAGGCAGGGATAACGACTCTATGTGTTTTCCCTCGCGCTTAGTCTTGTGAGGTAGGAGTTTTTGATATATGTTGAGAAAGGTTAAGTAACTTGACCAAAGTCACACAGCTGTAAGTGACAAAAGTCTGAACAAAGACCTGTGGGATGGGACAGCACAGACTCTCAACCATTAAGCTACACTGCCTCCCAAAGCAAAGCAGAAGATGAACTGAGGTTGATTCTGATGATTCTGGCATGAAAACGTCGATGGATAATCATAGCATTCATGGCTATGGCAGTTGAAGGCAGAGACATAGGTGTGGAGAGGAAAACAGTGAAACCCAATTTTAGAGTTGTTGACTCAAAGGTGCCATTTCTCTAGTCCTGTCTACTGTCCACACCAAGCTAGAGTGTCAAGTCTCTGAGCACAGATCTTTTTGTCTTTTTTGTTATTAGATATATCACCAGTGCCTAGACCAGTATCTGGCACTCAGTAAATATTAAATCAATAAATGAATGAATGGATGTACGGATGGATGGATGGGTGGATAAATTAATAAGAAGATGCCATTAATGAGGGAATCTAATGAAAATTTCATACGGGAGATTTAGGAGTGACCATATCTAGGAGACAGTTACACACGTGACATTGATGAAGAATCCACATGAAAAATGTGAAAACTGAGAAGAGGGAACCAAGGAGAATGATAACCTGAAAAACACAATTTAAAATGGGTTGTGAAGGAATTGGAGTTGGAGTAGCAAAGAGAAAAAAAAATCAGAGAAGCAGAGGAAACAAAGCAAAGAATTATATTGAGAAAGTCAAGAGAGGTGAGAATCTCAGAAGGGGACTTGCAACAATGCCAAATAGGGAATTCATGTCAATTATAGAAAGGTTATGTGTCTGGCAAGATCAAGTTCATGGTTGCCTTCATTAAGAGTAGTTTTGTTAGAATAGAACAACAACAAAAAAGGGTTGAGCCGGCTGGCAAGTTAAGGAAGGCCAGCAATGGAGAGAAAGAATGAGGATGCTTGATTATGCATCACTTATAATAATGAGCTACTGGGAGCAAGCAAACTTCCAAAAACAGGAGATGGTTAAGTAAATTATCGTAGACCCTTATCAGTAAGTAGATACAACTCAGGTGAGGGAAGTGAGCTACCACTCAGGCAGGCAGAGGAGTCACTTTATCTCTCAGTTCCTTCCTCTCTCAATAAGTAACCCATTCAGGAAATTCTCCTCACTCTCCTTGCAGTCATTCCTAAGTTAGAGGGCTTCAGTGAAACGAGGTGAGCGTCGAGGGGATGGTGGGTAAGGCAGCTGATTATCGGTTGGCTTCTGTCTGTATTATAACCCCCCGAGTTCACCATGCAGCCTGACTCTAGGCCGTGCTCGCCCCTCACCCTGCACCTATGGCGACGCCCACATGCCCGCCTGGTCTGGGGGCCGCCAACCATGCGCATTTCCCCTGTGATAGGCCCGCCACTCAAGTCCCTTTCAGTTCACCAGCACTTTCTGGCTCACCTAATGTCCATATCCTTTATACAAGCATGGCTCAATCTGACTCCTGTCCCAGATCAGCTGGGGCCACAGGAAGCCTCGTGGGCTACACCAGCCCCCT
The DNA here is from genome assembly GCF_009834535.1 of Camelus ferus. Classification (NCBI taxonomy): domain Eukaryota; kingdom Metazoa; phylum Chordata; class Mammalia; order Artiodactyla; family Camelidae; genus Camelus; species Camelus ferus. The sequence goes on from NC_045711.1 coordinate 28,902,399, forward strand.
TCTGCTCACCTCCATCTCTGCTCTACTCTTCCCGTCATGGTGGTGCTGGGGACTTGGGAATGTGGTACCCAGTTCCTTTCTGTTCTCAGGGACTAGAATCTAGGTACTCTCTGTCTTTCCTATCCCTGGGTTCATGTCGAAAGGGGCAGAACACAAGCCCAGTCATTGCCAACTCCCCTCTGAACCTTGCCCAGGGGAACCCTAGTCATGGTGATCTTAGACACAGAGCACAGTTATGTCACAAACTTTTCAAAATGGGATCCTTGAAAAGACTCCTGAAGGCAAAAATTTTCTATTATCTCTAGGGCCTCTACCACGAGGCATGAAAATCTGTTTTCAAAATTCTGTCTTCGTTTCAGCAGTAAAAAGTCCAGGCTAAGGTACTTATCCTAGTATGCACGGCATCCTTCTGGGAAGGCTCCGGGAGAAGGAGGCTGTGATGAGCAGGTGCAGGAGGGCGCAAAGCGGGAGAAACACATGCGCTAATACTGCAAAATATTATCCAGCCACATTCAGCCACTACCATTCAGCTACGAACAGTAACACTGTAAATTAAAATGCAATGTCATTGAACGGTCTTCATGCAATATTAAATGTGCAACATGCAGATTATAAAACAGTGTGACTAGCAAAGGTCCATTTTAATGCTTTGAAAGTATTTTTGTGAAGAGACACAGGCTAGAAATACCTGCACGTTGCTGATTCTCATCTCTAGCTATTGACATTACAGTTATGCCTTCTTTTTTCCTATTTTACTTTCTCATTTTATATCCTGAATATGTTTCTCTTGTTTAAAAAAAAAAACTCACTAAAACTTAGTTTTCATTTTCTCGACGCTGTGGAGGGCAGGAGAGTGATAGGCAGTCGCTGGAGGGAGACGTGAGGTCAAAGGAGGTTTTGTTTGGAAGGCAGATATCTGCTCATGTTTATAACTGGGGGGAAGGAGCCTTCTGGAGAAGGAAGGGCTGAAGATCAGGGGAGAGGGGGTCATTGTTGGAGGAAGGTCTTAGAGGAAAATAGAGGGAAGCATGAGTCACCTTCCCGGGCACGCGTGGTGCTGCCTCGGTACCTCTGCTTCCAGAGAACTGCTCTCCGCATCCATTCTCCACCTGCCCTCCAGATCCAGCTCCAGCCCACCCACTGCATCCGGTCCATGCGATTTCCCAGTCCCCGGTGATGGCTGCCATCTCTGGATGACATGAACACAGAACCCTCTGGGGAGCCCGTCAAAAATACACGTTCTCAGGATCCCACGCCAGGAGCCTTTAATTTTATAGTCCTCAACTTTGATGTGCACAGGAATAGCCCGGGGAGCTTATTAAAACTGCAGAATCTGATTCGGTGGGTCTAGGATGGGGTCGGAGGTTCCACATTTCTAACAAGTTTCCAGGTGGTGCCCTGAGACCACACTGAGGAGCAAGGGCTAGAGTCAGACGAGGGAAGCTGTATTTTTATTACTTTTCCAAACAGTTGGAATGCAGTCTAGAAACAGCACGCTGAAGACCATTTAGGAACTACCGCCCACTACACCTCTGGCTGTTGGGGATTCGCTCTCCTGTTTTACTGCAGTGATTTATCTATGTACATGCTTGGCTTAGATCTTCCATGATATAACTGAACTGCCAATCATGGGGAGACAATGATATTTAATACCCTTTGCATCCATCCCTCCCTCTTGCAGAGGGTCCTGTAGAACTAACACCAAAGCAATGTGTATTAATGGAAGAAAGTGCAACATGCTCCTGCTTTAATGCTGATGCACCACAGAGAAAGTCGTTCCAAATTTGCTGCTCTAGTGAACGTAGAGTGAAAAGGGGGAGTGATTTTGGTTTTTGAGATTTCATTTGAATGTTAACATAGGCGGTTTCCATTACGCGTGACAGGATACACATTGAAATCCACTGCTCACCCTGTCTGGTGACACTTGCCCTGCTCCTCTGCTGTATTTATTACTCATCTGGCCTTGGATTTGCTTTCATGGCCAGGTGTCTGGGTTCCTTCTGCCCACACCTGATTTCAGGATGCTGAGGTCAAGTGCTCTCCTCTTCAAGTGCCCTGCAGCTCACTGTACCTTCTTTTGAACACCTGAAGGGTATAAAACCTAAGGTGAACGCAGTTTTTACGTTGTCCTCTGGGGCAGGAAAATATAAAACCTGAGCTCCAGGAATGGCCTACTTCCTGTTTGTATTGGTCATAAAGGTTTCATGGTGGGAGCAGGTAGCACAGAGACGCAGAATCCACTAGCCTCTAGCAAGTCTCTTTCCTATATGAGGGCTAACTTCCCTTTCCATCTTGAAGTGGCACGTGCAATTCGGTGACTTTTAGTAAATGTACCTAATTGCGCATCTGACACCGTAACCCTAATTTAGTCCATTTCCGTCACCCTAGTAAGCTCCCCAAGCCCCGTTACAGTTAATCCCTGTTTCTGCCCCAGCCCCAAGTAACCCCTATTTTTTGTCTCTCTATATTTGTATTTTCTCTCTCTTTTTTTTTTTTGTCTCTCTATATTTGCATACTTGTATCTCCATATAAATGGAATCATACTATAGGCAGTCTTTGCGCCTGGCTTATTTCACACAGCATAATGCTTTCGGGGTTCACGCAGGTTGTAGCATACATCAGCACTTCATCTTTTTGCCAAATAGTGTTCCATTTATTTAACCCTTCACGAGTTAATGGACATAAGAAGTGTTTCCAGTTTTTGCCCATTGTGAATAATGCTCCTATGAACATGTACGTGTTTTTGTGTGGCCGTAAGTTTTCATTTCTCTTGGGCAGATACCTAGAAGTAGAATTTCTGGATTGTATGGTAAATTTACATTTAACTTATTAAGCAACTACCAAACTGTTTTCCAAAGTGCGGAACCGTTTCCCATTTCCACCAGCAGTGACAGTTCTTGTTTCACTATATCCTCTATATTATTATTATGTTTTGTTATTATCACCATCATATGAGCGCAAAATGGTATCTCACTCTGGCTTAAATTTGCTTTTCCCCAATAACTAATGATGTTGAGAATCTTTTCATATATCTTCTTGGTGAGATGTTTCAACTAAGTTGGTTTATTTTTAATGTAAAATGATCTTAATGCTTCTTTCTCTAAACTGATCTCACTTATGCACGTGATGGCAACATAAAACTCAGAGACCAAGCCCTCTGCAAATAAAAAAGGACTTAATAGTATTATTGGTAGATAGAGCAATAAATACATTTTTAGAAAATGTAAGCTTCCTTTACAGTGCACAATAAAAATGCTTTGCTAACCTGAACGTTTTCCATTAATTAACTTGAATTTCAATTGTGTTAGTTCTTTTTGTTTTTTTTTCCTCTCTTTACTTTCTTTGCCATCCCTCCCCTGACCAAATTTGCCAGTGTTGCTGTAAACCTGAACCTCATGGCAGGCTATTATGGCAGTGGGAACAGATGGTGAAGGTTTCCATAAAACAGAAAGAGAAACAGACCCGTCTTGAGTGAGGTAAGTAAACACAGAGCACATGAATGGTGAGAACTGAAATGGAGTGTTAAGTACAAATTAAAAATAGAAAGCATGACTACTAAACTTGTTTTGGAAAAAAAAAAACATCTTTTTCGAATATGGCTATTAAAAAGCCTGCATAAGCCCAGTATTCTTTTTATTTACTTTTGGAACATGGCCATGCACCATAACTTGGGACAATAGGGAAAACACCAACAGCAAAATAGAGTAGAACAGATTATCTGATAATTTAGTAACAATTCTACATTTTATAGGGGGATGTGTTTCGCTCTGCCTTTATGAAAATAAAAAAGGACTGCTTAGGTGAATCAAGTAAGGAGATAATTATTCTCTTCCCCACTTTTTTTAATGTATGGTCACAATTGTTAAAGGGAAGCCTGAGGATGGCTATTTTTCCTTCTTCTTTGTGTTTCTTCTATCACTAGGAAGAGAATATAAAGAATAATCGTCATTGTCACCTGTCAAACAGGTTCCTGCGCTGGACTCAGCCGGAAGACTCCTGGTATTTTTTGCTTGCTGTTGTTGAGGCTTTTTTTTTGTTGCTGTTGTTCCTTGTTTGTTTGTCTGCTTTACAATCCATATTTTGGGGGAAAAAATACTAAAAGATTTACTCAAACTCCCATTTCCTCTTCACAAAACAGAGAGGAAGACACAAAGTCTTCTCTTTGTGATAGAAGGAAATTATTTTTTTAGTCTTTGGGGTCATGTGTTGTTTTTGTGCAGAACTTCAAAGTGGCCCCCTCCGTGTGGAGGTTCTTAATGCCTCACAATGAGTATGACGTGGAAGAAAGGGCAGGAGGAAACCTACATGTCACATTTGCTAACAACCATGTCTCCGGTGTGGAACAGCGTCTTGTACATCGTCAGCAGTCTGTAAATATTTGTTGACTGATCATGACTAAGTGAGAGGTAGATGAAGACGTTCTTCTTGCAAAATTTGAATTACTTCTTGTTTGATTGGGAGGATGGAGTTTAACATTAAAAAAATAAATCAGTGGGGGGGGGGAAAGAAAGAAAAACAATATATCCCAAATTTGAAACATTTAATTAGCAGACATAGAAAATCTCTTCTGTATAATGACTCTCTGTGCTGTCATTCAAGGCCATACAAAGTATGAGACAACTGTCCCTTAGATGGCAGTTTTGCAAAAGCCATGCACATCTCCCCTCTGCACGCATGGTGTGGAGTCCAGTGCTTTGTGACAGCCTGTGTGCAGGGAGAAGCACAGAGGACGAGAAACTGACAAACTGCAAATTTTCTCAGTGTCTCCCAAGAATTGTATCCCCTCTTCCCAAATCCACCCCTGTCTGCAAAGCAACTACATACTGGTATACACAGGAAAAGATAATTATAAAAGTTTATAGATAACTTTGGCCTCCTGTCAGATAAGAGCTAGTGATGATTTAAATAGTCCAGTGCCTACCATATGTCCAATAGTCTGCTAAGTTAGATTTTCTAAAGTTCCAATTGTGTAGTCAGCTACTAATACGCATCTGCTACCCATTCATAAAAGATCAATATTTGATTGCATCAAAGGGTGGGAAGACGTAGATTCATTCTAGTTCCAAACGCAAATAATTTTTTTTAAAAATGCCAACTTGAATTCCTATCAACACTTTTCTTTTGCACCTGGCAAGGCTCCCCAATTACTTAATTAGGTTAATGTTAAGAAGGAGCACATAACTGATATCAGAAAGGAAAAGATTAAGACAATATAATAAAAGGGTGACTGGCAGAAACTGGTCTGGGCTTTTAGAGTTGCTCTTTGAACCGCCAACTGGGATAATCACAGGGTTTATGGAATAACCATACGAGCCGTGTGTGAGCAGCATTACAACGGTGGTCATTATCAGTAATTCGCTACCGTTGTGGGCTTTCCAGTGTGCGACAGACTTTCATATACATTATCTCACATAATAACATATACCTCACAGTGTAATTATGAGAGTTATTATGCCCATCTGCAATTAGATCACTGAGGCTGGCTTAACTAGCCAAGGAAACACCACCAGTAAGTGAAAAAGCTAAGGCTTAAACCTTGCTTTACTGCACTCTAAATGCTACACACTTTTGAGACCTTTTGGTTCACAGGTAGGAGAGTTCTTAGAAAAGGCTTTAGAATAATGAATCATATTCATTAGTCATGTTGTGGGAAACATTTACATGAAGCAAATAATTAACATCTCTTTGTACCAAGGAAGAAACATTTCTCTTCATTAACGTTCCTCTGCTGTTAACAGAATATTTTGAGACCAAAACCGAAGAGACAAAGACAGAGTGAGATTTAATATGTCCATGTCCCAAGCCTTACCCCAACGCCTTTATTTATATCAGTATACTGTTTTACCCTAGTATTATGTAAGTGAAAAGTGACTACTGGACGTACAGGAAAACAGAGATGACTCGTTTGATCTTGAACCTCAGACATGGCAGAAAGGCCGTGAAAGTCTGTGGTGTGGCATATTTATTTTTCTCTTATTGGAGGCAGATTTTTCAATTCCATTCTTGGCCGTTACACCTTCACCTGTGAGTAAGAACCATAGGGACTGAGAGACCACAGAACAAGCTGCCTTTCTTGGTCAGATGTTGACTTCACCAGAACCTAGAAGGTCCGGTTCCAGCCAACGACTTTGGATGCTCCCCTGGGGCAGACGACAGCGACCCCACAGTGAGGGCTGGAAGCAGTCTGCAAACAGTCACATAACCTTCCATACAGCTTGGAATAGGAGGTAACGTCCAGCCACACAATTCTGAGAGGAGAGGACGGAAGGTTCACTTTGTCCTTGAGGCCTGGAGCGTCCAGCCAGCACCCCTCGGCCGAGGGAGGATGGACACCGAATGTCTGGCCGAATCGCCCCAGCCTGGATCCGAGCTCCCCCACCTACTGCATGACTAGCTCATTAACCTGAGCTCAGCCCCATAAGGCAGCTGTAAAAGATAAAATGGGAATATTCTTTGTGTGGTGGCTGTCACCTTATCAATAGACATTGGGTCCTTTTCCCTTCTGTATAAAAACTGCGTATAAAATAAAACCTCAAGGGTGGGAATATTTAAAGAGGAAACGGGAAGGAGGTAGAAGAAGTAGTTGCAAGACGGGGGAAGTTGGTGTCTCCGAGACCTTATGCTCGTCCACACACTGTACACATTCGGAATAAAACCCAGAGACCCTGTCAAGGCCAACAGAAGCACATGGTCTGGTCCCTGGTACCTCATCTCTACCTCTCACCGTCTGAGCTCCCTGCCTTCCCTGGAAAGAGGATATCCCTTGGGACAGCAAATTCACAGACTCCCCTGTCTGGAAAATTCTGCTCTCACTTACTCACATGGCCTCTCTCTCACTACATCCATGTCTGATGTCTGATCACACAGTATGTCCTCAGAACAACTTCCTCGATCACCCATTTAAAATTGAAATCCTCAACCTCACTGAACACATAAATGCACGCTCACATGTGACGCATACTGAAACCCTTGGAAGGGATTTCATGCAGTCATGTAAGTGTAAAGGGATATGGTGCCTTTTAATTGGCCGTGGAATGCTGGCACGAAACTAACATTGTGTTTCCACGCTGGAGGCTTTCCTGTGTGGTCACCAGCATCTATGTTATCAGCTCACAGGAGCCTACACCTTTTTCCTTTGAGTCACTTCCTATAAGCTGTTCCCTTGATTACGGTAATTAAAGAAAACGTCTTCCTATGTGAAATAAGGTGTGAAAGAACAATTCAGAAAACAAGTAAAATGGTGAGAACATTTCTCCGGGCAAAAGCAATTTCCCCTCCGAAAGAGCTCACCTATTATGATCTCTGTAGGGGCATCTATTTTCAGTCTATTACTTCTCCATGATGAAGAACAAACTCATCTCAGAGAACCAAAATACCAGGATAATTCATAAGGACCACAATTTTCAGTCCTTGACGATCAAACCTCATGAGATAGAATGTCATTAAATGTCATTAACTCAGAACAATAGCTTCCAAGGCGCTAGTAAGGTTTTTTGGGAAGAAAACCGTTCTCTTCTCCCTTTGTTGTGTTACATTAGCAGCATAAAATACATCTTCCAGGGTTCCTAATCTATGTATTGGAGGAATTTAGCTCAAAAGATCCTGAAGACCCCACATTCAGAAACACATACTTTCCAAATGGTTCTTTATACTCAGAATTATGTTCAATCATTCAACACATATTTTGATCTTTTTTTATGTGCATGGCACTGTACGTTGTTAAATTTTAATCAGAGTGTTAGAAATGATTTTTGAGAGCCTATTGAACACAAAGCACTATGTCAAGTGCAACCAGAGGAAAAAAACATGATCAAGGCACAGTCCGCTACTTCAAAGGGTACACATCGTAAGTGGTTTGGAACAGCTGAGAATCTGTCATCTAGACAGGGAGAAAGGACAAGTGGGGATGAAAGTTAGCGAATACCCTGGATAGAAGGGCTAGAAAAATGGGCAAAGGGAAGGAGATGTCACTTCAGGCTGTGTTGGTACGTGGTTTATTTCGGTCAACGTCCCAATTATGGGTAGAGAGAAAGAAATTCCTTTTACCCTTTGATTCTACTAGGCTCACATTTGCATAAACCATAAATCACTCTGCTACTATCTGTAGCAATTTTTCATATCCGACCACATTTTACTTTGGGCACACAGGTAAATGATGCTACTTAATAGTAGACAGATATGTGATGAATTCACTTTAATAAGGTTTTCCATGGGAGGATTTAGCGGTCTGTCTGTTCTCTACTTTTGTGGCCCATCAATAACAAAAGTGCCTATAAGTGAGGTGCATTTCTGGGCAGTGCAAGGAACCAATATTTGTGCTTCATTACATTAACATTTTGCTCTTCTCAAAGGGATTAAAATCGAAAGCACCTCAAGAAGTAGTGATACTGAAAGGCATCTTTTCATATCCATTTCTTTGGGTGGAAAAAAGGTAGGGGAGCACTGGTTGCACTTTGCATTTTGGTGGGAGACAAGCAGTATAAAATCTGATTTTGTAGTAGCTAATTACCCTTTTAATAAGGGGTGGGTGGAAATCCTAAGATAAGCAGGGCAAGCACATCATTTACCATCCGTCTCAGTCCATTCAGGCTGCTATCCCCAAATTACCATATACTGAGTGGCTTAAATAACAAAGAGGTCTCACAGTTCTAGAGGCTGGGAAGTCCAACATCAAAGCACCGGTACAGGCAGAGTCTGGTGAGAATCCACCTCCTGGTTCGTGGAGGGCTGTTGTCTCATGCGGTGGAAAGAGCTAGGGACTCTCTCCGAGGTCTTGTTTTATAAGGGCGCTAATCTCATTCACGGGGTCGGGGTGGGGTTCCACCTTCATGACCTAATCACCCTTCAAAAGCCCCAACCCCTACCATCATCACGTTGGTGGTTAGGATTTTAACATACCAACTGTCTGGTGAGACACATTCATTCCATCACATCATCCAAACCTGGATACGTTTTAGAATGAGGGGGGCACTATTAATCATCCCACCTGAACAATAGGCTTAAATCTTGACTGTTCCAGCAAACCAGGACCAAATGACGGGGAGGAAGTAGAATTCCATTTTTTGCTATGAATCAAAAGGAACATCAAATATATCATGTCTTTGCCTCTTGGAAGCTAAACTCTGGACAAGCTACCTAGCTCAGCTAATCAGATACTGTGGCCTGCATTTGACTCTGGAGTGAAGAAAAAAAAAAAAAAGAAGAAGAGAAATGCAGGTAGAAAATCAGAAAAATTTCAATGTAATATAGGGATTTGGATGCCAGTGGCACAGCAGTAGATGTCCGAAGGCACTTCAGTTAAGCAGAGCAATGGCCAGTGTCCAGGGTTTCTGGACATGAGAGACAGCAATAATAAAGGTCAGCTGGTGAAGAGTGACATCCTGAAGTCCACTGGAGACATCTTGGAGGCACTTTTCCTCCTGTGACTTCTGCTTGAGCCTGGTTCTCCAGCTTGAATCTGAGAGATCTTAGAGATAGATCTCTCGAACTATCATTTTTCCATGTGAGTTTCCCAGAGTTGGTTTGTTGGTTTCTGTTTCAACCAAGAACTCCAAGTACATCTAGTGTAAGATTAGATTCCTTCAATGACGATGGGGATGATGCTTTTACTTGATGACGATGCTGATGATCATTTAACTTGAGTGCCTCGGTTATGGACTAGGGGTGGCATTGACAACATAATAGCATTCCCTTTTTTTAAAAGAAAAATCTCTAAATACATCTTTTGACTGTTAAATACTTCTCTAAAAATAGCCCAGATTTTTTTTCAATCTAAATCATTTCCCTTTCTAGTATCACAAAAAATCAATAAAGGCATTCATATAAGTTCTATGAAAGAAAGAGGCTGAGATATTTTAAGTCACACACTTCTCAGTTGAAAGAAAACAGTCAACGCTTTTGTGGCCCTTGTCAAATTATTTACCTTCATTTTTAGATGTTGCAGCTGAAGTACTGGAATAAACAAATATTCACTTGGAAGATTACAGATGGTGAATATTAATTGTTGCATATATCAATTTATAATAGAGCTTTGTAATTATAGTTAATGGATTTCATAATTGCTAGAGCCTACAGAGTGGGATAAATGTAAAGGACGCTAGAAAGCCAAGGAAGATAAATATTTGTTGAGATGGAGGTGTATAAGGCATTCATTAAAGTTTTCTAATTCAGGACAACATGACAGGAGAGCACACGGTCCCTGTCTATGAACTGCAGGTGCCGTAATCATAAAGCAAAAGTCACAACCTTATGCAAAAGGCAGTTGCCAGAATGCCTTAATTGGACTAGTAAGAGTCAGAACTTACCCCTATGATTTTGATTTATGAGTAAATAAATTACTGGGAATCACCTGACACTGCTGCTGCAGTAAACATGAGGGGAGCTGGCGCAGTAGGAGCAGGCTCTGTTTTTGAGGAGAATGCTACTAAAGAGCCCTGGGCCTGGGTGTGAACCACCTGAAGACACGTCCGCTTGTGTCAGATAAGACAGCCCAGGGCCCAGGTCAGCCTCCTAGCTTCTGCCTTGTGAACAGCTACTGTAGATGCGGGATCAGGCAGCCGCCAAGCCGTGGTCCATGATACATCCCCAGACGTTCCTTCCATCACATACCACGTCCAGCTTGGGGGAGAAAGCCTGAATCATAATACAGCACTGCTCTGAGATCAAGGGTGGGGAACCAGGAGATAATAAGCATTTGGAACTGCTTGTTTCTTCCCAATCCACTGCGGCTACATAAATAGAAGGAGGGTTTATTTTGGGGGGGGGGGCGGTTTAAGAGCTTGATGGTCAGAGTGCAGAGTTTGGCCCATGAGGGTGGGTTAAGAAGAAGGGGAAGAAATTATTTCCTCACCTGCCTATTCCTCTAGTTTACTTCAACTCCATTTAAAACAAAAATCAGTGGTTACCACCTCATCACATTCACTTCTGGACGTAACAACTGGTCATAAAAGTTCACCTCTTTTCCATCCTTCCAGTGAGTGAGGGCCCGTGGAGTCCGGTGCGAAAAACTGCGGATTAGAATAGAGACCTGTGCTCCTGTCCTTGCTTTGCCCCAGACTAGCCAGGGGCCTTCTCTCAGCCTCAGCGTCCACCTTTATAAAATGAGGGGTTTATTTTTCTCAAAATGACTCCTAATGCCCTGCTTCATCTCCTTTGTTTTCCTTATTGAAGGTATCCAGGATTCCTTCCATACGTTCATTTTTACCTGCATATTGCCACTAGACTAGGACCTCCTTGGAGTCAGAAACTATGTCTATTTTCTTCATCCCAGACATTCAGTAATTCTCACTTAGTACATAAGAGGCACCCCGATGCTATTAAATGAATGAATGGACTCAAGAATGAAGAAGTATATTCTAAAAAGATAAACGTGTATGTTTTTTCTTTATCATGAACACATACTTTATTGACCATCTCCTCTTGTTTGGCTCGTCCCAGAAGCTGACTTGAGACGTGGATTAAAGTTCAAGTTGTTTGGAATGTGATCCCAGGAAACACAGAGAGTGCCCGAAGTGAGATGGGGGAAAGAAGCTAACAGGGCGATATCAGGACAGTCATCACTGAGGGCAACTGGAGCTTGATCCAGCTGGGAAAGTACAGAAACCAATATGGAGCTTGCATCAAGGAGCAAGGGAGCTGGGGTCTTTATGCATTAATATCCGCCAGTCACTGGTCAAGGGATAAACACACTAGGTGACCAGAGGGAGCTGTTTTAGGTAAAAGAGATAAGGTGCTGGCTGTTGGAAGAAGGACCAGCACTCACTGATATGGCAAAGGCCAAGTCGTTTACATCAACTGTATCTACTATAGTCTCAGAATATTATTCTCTCTCTGATGCCTTCCCACGGAGCCCTGTTATATAGCATTTATTTCCCCATAATACAATTTCCCATTTACTTATCTTGACTCCTCACTGGCCTATGATCTCCTTGAAGGCAGAGAATATGGCTTCTTCAAAGCTGTATCCTCCACACCTAGCTAGCATAAGCATAGCTCACTTACGCTTGGAGAATAAAGGATGAATCTATGATAAGGGTGTAACACCACCAACTTCACAAGTTTGTACCAGAACCAAATTAGACAATGTAGATGAAAGTGTATTGAGAAGTGCTAAGGGCTCTCCATCTCTAAGATGAATAATGCAGAGAAAACTGAGTACCATCCCTAGGCCACCCACGAGACTGCCATCCTTCCGCACCAACACATCTTCTTTAGCCGACTGTAGGCCAAGATGTGACCAAGGCATCAGCACGCTTGAGAAAAGATGGAGTCCAGCAGTGAAGAATTAGTGGATTCTTCTGTCCCATGGGGTCTCACTGGTTCAGAAACATGGGGGAAGCTGGAACTGGTAAAACCACTTCTCCTTTCTAGCACTCAAGGATGAACTGGGATATAGGTGAACAGGAAGAAGAGAAAAGGGCAATTTTATCTAAGAATGCTTCTCTTAAACAAAAACTCCTCCCATTTTAAAATAGTGAGAATAAAGTAAAATACGATGCTAAGGGAATTTGTGGCTCCAACGCTATTTTGATCTTTAACAAGCATATTTATGAAACCAAAGGCCAAAGAACGAGGCCAGTGTTTTTTTCAGTGATATGAAAAGAATCATTTCCCAGGTTTTTTTTTGACCACCAAGAATTGAATCTTTTCCAACACCCACACCAGATATGAGAAACCTCTCAATTCCTCATACCATGCCAAATAGGCTAGAAGCTAGCTGCAAATGGTTCAGGCACTAAGGACATTCTGACAGACAAGTAAGATCGACAAGTAACAGTCTGTTCAACTGAGAGAGGATGGGCTTTGGAAAATTAGAAAGGGGATTTTACTTGATTTGTGGAGAATCCATAAAGACTGGCTCTCTTTAGACAAAGAACCAGGATCAGCTGGTTCTCAGTGCATTTGAGACAACAGCGGAGAAATGTTAAATCAGGGATCCACTTCTCATGAATGCGCCTGACCTTTCCTAGCTACAGATCCCAGAGCCGCTTCACCCTTCCTTGACCGGAAGGCTTCCTTGAGGCCATCCATCTTGGTCCAATCTAGCTAGTTTCACTGCCTGGGAATTTCAGAGTTAAATCCTCAATCCTTTTGTTTCCAGGATACCCTTGTGTTTCTCATGTAGATTTTCCACAGAGACCTACCCAAACGGCAGAATTTCAATACACCTATGGTTATGAGAAGGGTTATGTCTCCAGAGGACTCAGATCCTCCTTTAATCAAAATTCAATTACTTCTCCTCTCCAAGAACTGTACATTGACACCTGTGTCTACATGAAGCAACTTCCTAGGGCATCTCTCAGGTCAACAGATACCATTCCTAAAGACAGAAACCTGTATAGACTCCCAAAATAATGGCTACCTTGCATAAAAATTCCAGTCTTCACTGGGTACATAATCATACATTCTATGCTTTAAAAAAATCTTCATAATAATATATGTAGTAATCATTATCAACTTCAATTAATGAGACTTTTTGGGTGAGAGTGAGGGGGGCAGATATTTAAGCTTTTAAAAGTTACATAATTGTCCAAGGTTATACAGCCTATAAGCTAAAAAGCTAGAATTAAAATATGGGTATAATCTACGTCCACAGTCTTTCCATTACAATAGACTGCTCAATGGTTTTTCTTCCTTGTAAGTTTTAATGTAGGGAAGATTTTAATCGCCCTAAGAAAGTTCAGGTGCAGAGAATCTTGCGCACATGAGGGAATGGATTAGAGAAACCTTTAACCATTCTCTTCCTACCGGGATTTCATTACTAGGCTGGACAGTCATCTGCTGATTTAAAAATGGGCAGTTCCTAGTGCCCTAAGCATTTGCAAGCAAGTCATGTGATCTCATTTATCCTCTACAGGTTTCAGCAGTACTTGCCACTGTTTCCCGATGGAAAATGCCACATCACGAATCCCTGACTAAAAGGGGAATCCATTGAAAGAAGAACCATTTAAGGCAACGAGACATGAACAGAATTACAAGCAGACCTATCGGCATAAAAACATTATTTTAAAGAATGACAGGCTATAAATGGAGCAAACTCAATTTTTTTCTATCGGTGGGAGCCCACGGTGTGAGAACAATTCTCATTCTGCTTTCAGTCACATGCACCTGTCCCACAAAGGAAGAGGTTGTTTTGTTCGACACGTTTAGTTTTGGAATTTAATAGTTTTTGTTTTGGTTTGGTTTTGAGACAAGGAAATACATCCCTATACCCCCTCTGTTACTGTTTTTATCTTCTTCCGCTCCAGGCAGACAAAGTATACATTGTATACATTATAGAAAAGACAACTGGAACCAACCACACACCGTAGATAAAATAATAATAATAATAATAATAATAATAATAATAATAATAATAATAATAATAATAATAATAATAATATCTCCTCTAGATCAAGGCAACTGCCCAAGACTGAAATTTGGAATTACCTAGCATCTGAGGCAAACCCCGTCTTGAAATTAATGTTTATCTTATTGCAAAACAAGTCCTACTTGAGGTTCATTTTCGTAGTAAGTAGAAACCAAAAATCGCCATGTTGAACACACAGCTTCTCCCTGACAGACTTCTTACCTCCCTGTGTTGGGGGTGTCAGGAGGGAGAAGTTGCACTGAGAAATCAGCATGACTGTCCATGATGTCCAGCTGCCTGGAAGACTCAGATAGTCAGCTCAGAAAATAAAGCTGCCTGGACTACGTGGAGACCTGCCAGCCCCCTTCCGTCACATGTTGTGACAGAGGGCCCTGGAGGTTTGTGCTGCTGCCCAGGACAGTAGAGCTGTTTACATCCCCAGCATCTCCACTGGAATTCTACGTGCAACATTTGGGCATCCCCATCCCTTTCTCCAACATTCTAAAGCGGAAGACTTTGTGCAGCGTTAAGAAATCAGATTGGCTACAGATGAGGCTGTATGCTCCCAAGGGTACAAAACAACTAGTGTTGCAGTCAACTCAGAAGATTCCAAGTCTTAAACTGCTGTCTTATACAGAGTCTCAAAGTTTCTTTATACTTGTATGATGTAAAGTGAAAAGATGGTTTTTCTCATGAAATGGAATATCGTGAAAACAAGAAAGAAGGCCTGTATCATTTTCTGTAGCTACACCTCTATCTGCTTACAAATAGCAAATAACGATTGAAAGACACAACTCTGAAAAGGGCACACTAAGGACTCAGAATTGGTTGAAGGCAGTGAAACAGGCAGATGAAGCTGGAAATCCCTGAGTGTTTTTTTTTTTTTTTTTTCTCCAATCTGTTCAATGTGGGGTCAAGTGGATGCTAAGGACCTAGCTTTTAGAAAAGCAGTTTTTTCTGCCAAGAATTGCACTTCTTGTCTGGCTCGCTGCTATCTTTCTCAGGAACATTTATGGCAGACCGATTACTTTCTGAGTGTTTCCAAAATGTTTAGACTCTTAGTGCAGCGTGTAATGTTCTATTACGACCTCAGGTGATAAAAGAAGGGTGCAGTTTCTAGCTGATAAATTCACCGCCCTGTGGCCATACATTTTATATAGCATTGCTCTGACGGGATACATCAAAAGCATATCATTGAAAAATAAGATTTTAAATTAAAAAAAAAACCAACAAACTTTACAGTAACCCCTACAGGTCTGTTGTTTTAGGACACACACCAGCTTGAACAGATAAAGATGGATTAATCCAAATTGTCCCCTGAATCTTTACATTGAACAATTATTATTTTTTTTTAAAGCCTTAGATGTCATCCAGTCCAAGTTCCTTCTTTTTTCCACATGCGAGGAAACCAAAACCAGGTAGGTAAATGGCCTTGCTCAAGGTCGAAGAGGAAATGTGAACTGTGGTTGAATTACCTTTCATTCACGCAGCTTCTGTCAAAATTCAAACGCGACGTGAGATGGAAATAAACAGGAAGGGTGAAAGCTCACGCATTTCTGCTGCACAGCCCTGCTGTTTTTTCTCACTTTGGCCATTTTGTAGAATTTGTCAACATAAAATCAGCTGCTGTTAAGCTTCCGAATGAATCCGTCAGTTCCCTAATTCAGGATGGGAGGGGGGCACTGAAATGCAAATGGTTCCTCAGCTCAACAGTGGAAGTAGATGGGTAGTAAATAGCCAAGATTTGCAAACTATAATCAAGATGTTATCAAGCGTGACTCCTTGCAAGTAGCTCCCTAAACATCATTTTAAGAATCCTGGAACGGGATCTGAGACTAGAGAAAAATACTTTGTGAGAAAACATTCTTCCGGGGGGTGTTATTAAGAAGACAAGTTATTGGAAAGCTGTCCCAGGAAGAATCAGATGCAAGAAGTGGAGGGTCAAACAGGTTCGCGGGAGAGGGTGTCTGCTGTGGACCGTAACTGCGGGACCAGCACACAGCAATTTCAGACCAGCCTCTGGCTCATTTTTCTAGGTGAATCATAATTAAATTGTAAAGCACTTAATACTAAAACTTGATGTGAGGATGTTAATTCAAAGCTTTGTTAAAGTCAAGACAGATCACATTTGTCTCCCATCCTTGGGGAACCGGGTCTGTCAGTCAGTCACAGAAGATTAGAATCAGGCAGTTACAGGAATTTGGAACTGGCAGAAATGCAGAGATCCGTCTGGATGCTCTGAACTTACTCAGTGCAAAGAGACAAGGAAAGGGCCTCATCTGTCAATGAAGCCGCCGTTGAGGAGGGCTTGGGAGAGACGGCACCAGGCAGGGAATGCGGCAACGTTATACAAGAGAATTAATTATGACATGATTCATAGTCACTGGCTGTGCTATAAATACTTTTATGGAAGTGTTTTCTTTTCCTTTTTCCTTTCCTTTTTTTCCAAGGAGGCTGTGTGGATGAGCCTGGCTTCCAGGACTCACATAGCTGCACCTAAAATCACAGAATGTGAGAGCTGGAGGAAATCCTCAGAGTTTGCCCACGATCTTTCGCCAGCATCTCACAGGTGAGCAAGGTGGAGTCCGGAGAGAGATGAAGGACGCTTCTGGAGGTCACAGAGTGAGTGCCTGGCAGGCTTCGGGCTGGCCCCCTGGTCTCCTGAATCCCAGAGGGAAGTGCATTCCTCCACACCTTGTCATTCTCCAGCGTGGGCAAAGGGAGCTCCCTGGACAGGGTGCTGTCTCTTGCAGTCAGACCTCAGCCCCAGGGTCCCGTCCAGCCAGGGAACCTGAGGAATTTCCTTCCCAGCGCTCACTGGTATTTCTGATCATCACGTTAATGAGAAGGTATTTTTAGCTCTTCTCCTCCCAGAAGCTTTCTTCCAACTCACTTTCAGAGCTGCTGGGTTCAAGCTGAGAGGACAGAATAATTTTTTTCCTTTTTTTTCAATTGAAGACATCACATTCAATAAGCCTTTAGTGAATGCCTTCAATGCATGAGGCACTGAATTAGACATGAATATAATGGATCCTTCATTCTAAGCAGCTCACAAGCGACGATGGAGAGTGGTGAGCTTTGGCAAGGAAAGAGGGCTGGAAACAGATTAGAAACTAGAAAAACAAGGCGCCAGCATCAGACCTTATTAGGAGGCAGGCAGGTGCAGTTTCTGGGTGCGGCTCTCCCACTTCTGAGTTACGGGATGATGAGACTGTGGGGGGACTCCATGTCTTCCTCCGTCAAGTGGGGTAACTAGTACCGACTCCCTGCCTAGGGTTGTCTGGAGGATTAAACAGGCTAATGCATGGGAAGCACTTGCACGGGGCACTTGGGAAAAATGCAGCAAACGGTTCTTATTACTGTTGCTATTTGCACGCATCTAGAATGAACAGGTAACTGGAAAAAGTCCAAGCTGAGGATTGTGGAGCTGAGGAAACAGGGAAGCTGACTGTCACTGTTGAGAAAGACTCAGAAGAAGAGGTGACACTGAATGACGGTTGGAGGGTCCATGGGACGAGATGTTGGGGGAAAGACATTCCAAGCAGATTGACCAGCAGGAGTCCAGCGCTGAGTCCAAACATCCTAGGCTACGTTCAGAGAAGGTAGGCTCGTGTGGACATCCGGACCTCAGGACATGGAAAGGGGTGTGGAAAGAAATGAGGCTGGAAAGGGAGGTGGGGACCAGGATCTAAAGTCATCGAAAGCCTTTGTGTTTAGGAACCTCGTGCCTTGCTACGAGCTGATGTTCTTTGTTGTTCCAGTGTTCCTGGTCGGAGTAAATTCCAGCGACCCAGCGCTCCCTGAGTAGACACAGATGGCAAAGCCGTGGCCCTCGATTCTCCTCCGTGTCATCCTCCGTGCTCTGCTGACTGAGGAGCCCAGGATGAGAAGGGAGGCTACAGTCACAGTCAAGAGCTGCCTGAGGCTGCAGGTGCATGATGACTGAATGTAGTATGGGCTCCTGACACAAAAAAGGACACCAGGGAAAACCTACGGATGTCTGAATAAAATACAGACTTCAGTTAATCATGAAGTGTCAATACTGTTTCATTCACTCTGACAAATGTACCGCCCAGGTGGAAGATGTTACTAACAGGCAGGGTGCCAGGATGCGTGGTGTATGGGAACCATCTCGGCTACATTTGTAATTTTTCTGTAAATCTAAAATTATTCTAAAATTAAAAGCTTATTTTTATAAATATGTAACATTTGAAAAGGGGAAAAAAAATTGTTCCTGGTCAGGCTTATCTTCATTCATTTGTTAGTCCGGTTTATGCTTACCGAAGGAAACACTCTGAAGTACTCCTTAAACTGTTCTTTTTTTTTTTTTTTTTTTTTTTTTAAATGAGAAGCATTTGAACATGGAGAAAAACACATAAAAAATATTTTTAAACATACCTCATTGAAGCAAACTATCTGAGTACTCCCTTTATACTCTCCTCAGAAGATTCTTTTATTCAACTGCTCTTAATTACACCCAGTCGCGTTGGCCCTATCACGTTGCTTTTAATAGCACTTCTAGTAAACAGAACTAAAGAGCAAACGTTTGGGTTGGTACAGATCACTAGGATGGGGGTGTAAGTCGCAGGCATGAGCTGCTCGGGTGCCTGGGCTAGGAGGACGGTTCTGGGGGGCCGGGGGTGGGGGCTTGCGGGGTAGAGAGAAAGAGGGGACAGGAGAGACATCTCAGTTCTATGAGATCAGTGATTCTCAACTAGGGGTGGGAGCCCATCCGCCGGAGACATTTCTGTTGTCACGGCGGCTGGGGAGCGGCTGCTGGGATCCAGCGGACAGAGGCTGGAGGCACCGCTACACATCCTCCAGCCCCCCAACCAAAAACTCGTATTTGGCCCCAAATGTGAATCTAAGGTAGAAAAACTCTGTGTTATAGAGAAGAAGGGACAGTCATGCGTTTGCCTCCACTTCCTGTCTCCCAAAGAAACTAACCGTTATCTGAATGTACAAGCTCGTTTATAATTCCTTCAGACTCCACGAGAGGGTAACTACTAAGGCCTTATTCCTAATGACCCGTCTTTAGCGAAACACTTGCAGAAGACTCTCCTTGGGCTCCGCTGCACATCCTTTCAGCCCACTGCTTGCTAACACCACTGCTAAGGCGAGGCGGCCAGCTGCCTGCAGGGAAATCTGAGGGCCCCTTTGCTTCAGCTGCACCTTCTGCCCCGGCGCCTCCTGACACACGCAGTGGGATGATTACCAGAACCTTCGGGGAACTCACGCATGTGCATCCCGGACGCTCCGAGGAACTGCTGCCCCTTGGATCAACCCTTGAACATGGGAGGATGGGCGCAGGTGAAAAAGCCTCCTCTTCCTCCTTCTCTCAGATGGGCAACTGTGCATTGCACTGAACCCAGCTCTTTAGAGGGGCCCCGTGGGCACAGGTTACGGACCTACTAAGCTCAGTGGAGACCAACTTCACGACGCTTCTGTTAACTGGCTTCCCCCACCAGCCCGGCTTCACCTTCTCCAGTCCGGCACACCTCCCGGCTGAGGTCCCCACGTAGACGACCCGCACACAGCCCTTGCTTCAGCCTCTTTTTTTTTTTTGGCAAAGACTTTCCTCCTGAGTGGTAGAGACGGATTATTATGGGTTTCACAGAGTCTCTCAGCCCTGATTTCAAGGAATAATTATGGTAATAGATATTAAAGATAAGAAAAGTAGTTATTTCTGACCATCTTCCTTACAGAAAAGGAAACTTTGATCCAGAGACATTGAAACTTGTAAAAATCCCTTGCGGAGAGCCAGGATTTGACTCCAGTCTGCCTGAGCTCAAAGTCCTTAACCACACACAGGCCCTAGAAATTTTCCCAGAAGCAGTACAAAGTCCAGGTACAAAGCCTGAGGACAAAACAGTTTATTCTGAAAAACATCCTTGTTATCATATTCTAAGCAACTGCCCCTGTCCTGAATACAACACGACGTCTAATACAGCAAGGTATTTGAGCTCATGCTGGAATTGCAAGTGTAGCACATGCATGCATAGTTAACGGTTGATTATGAGCTGATAACCTATCGCACAACAGTGGGAGTGAGAGAGTGAGTCGAAAAGAGAGGTCAATATAGGGAAAAACATGCACGCGTGTCTAACGTGTGGATGTGTGTGTCTCTGTATGTCTGTGTGTATGTGGCTGTGCTTCTGTGTGAATGAGAGAGAGACAGACAGACAGAGAGACACAGGGAGAAGGAGGGAGAGAGGAAAAACAGGATGGGAGGTAGAAAAAGACAGAGCCCTAAAGCCAAAAGCCAAATTATAATTAGGTTTTGTCGCTCGTTGTTTTATATTTTCAAGCCTGTCACACTCCATCTATGTGAACACTCAAGAGCTTCCTCCAGCTGCTGATTCCAAGCCAGCTTCACAGGGAGCGTGACTGCACGGGCAAGGACACAGCTTCGCTGGTACAAAATCACAAGATGCCAGTGCCCTGACTTTACCTCCTTTAACATTATGATGGTGGATGATGCTGGCTGTCTGCAAATAATAGCGCTGTTGGATTTTGTTGTTACTTTTTTTGCTTTCCAAAATACCCATAGTTTAATGTTTCCAGGGGGCTAGTCTTTGAATCAGAAAAGCTAAATTTAAATGATCTCAATTGCTTAATGTAGCCCCCCAAATAGTAATAGTAGAACTAGTTATACTAGTAGTAGTAGTACCAGTAGCAGCAGTGCTAGTAGTAATACTAGTAATTAAAACAAACAAAGGTTTATTGACAATAAGTTACGTGCCAGGCAGTCTGTTAAATGCATTGCATGCATCTGCTTATTTAAATTCCCTCAATAACGCTGTGTGGTAAATATTATTATCACCACTTATTAGATGATGTATTAGATAAAACTAAAGGTAGAGATGTTACCTCATCTCTATACGTCACACACTCAACATGTCGGCTACTCAGGACCCACATCAGTCTCCACGCCCCTAACCCTTTCCGATTCTGCCGCCCTGCAGAAAACGGACCTTCCTTTTTCTTACCCATAAACCGGAGCGGGTCCTACTTCGCCCAGGCAGGTGTGGTTGGAGTAGGGGGTCTTTCTTTTAAGGAGGGTGGAGAGGGGATGGGTGAGACCAGACATTGGGTTGGGAAAGATTCCTTGAAATCCACAAGCCAGAACAGCATTTTGGAATGTCACTTTCGTAACAGAGGAAAAGTGACGCAGAGCAGATTACGCTCAAGTGAGTGACTTTCCCATCCCCCGGACGAGCGTCTGCGCCCCCCACCCTCATGACTGAGAAGCCCCTGGACGTTCTGGCTTCCGCTTCTCCCTCTACTCCATCTGCAATCTCTCCCCTCCCTGCTTGCTCCGCGCCGGGCCAGCTGCCCTTTCAGATTTTCCCGAGACATCTCAATCGCAGTCCCAGCTCGAGAGCTTTAAGTTCAGACCTTTCAGCAGGAGGGGAGGCTTCTAGCCAAGTCAGAGGGGTTGGCTGAAAATACTGACATGGACTCTCTTGGCCCAAGCGGCTGTGAAGGGGTGTGGGCAGGGCTCGGGTGCCCACACCGGGGGGTCTCCCTCCCCACCGTGGAGGCAGCCAGACGTGTGAAGAGGAGGCGAAACAGGCTGAGGGGCGGGGCTGGCTCCCCCCACGCCGCCGAGTGCCAGCAAAGAGCGCCAGAAAGTCCAAGACATTCTAAATTTAAAGCAAGCCTTCCAGGTTATTCGGGAGGCTGATCCCTCAAGGTGGGATTATAGAAAATACTGTTATTAACGGTTTGTTAGCTTGATTTACCACTTTGAAGTGTTTAGATGGAGGCTTATGGCCTGCCACTTGTACTGCTGTCCCAGACCCCGGTTAGACGGGGGCCTGGCCTGTTTACTTGCTCTTGACAATGCCTTCCCTCAGCCTTCCCTGGAGGCTCCTTTCTGCCCTCCAGGGACCTGCATAAATGCCGTCCTCTGCGAAAGGCCGACTCTAACCACCCTGTTCCACACAGCTCTTCCACTGCAAGCCGTCACCCTCTACTTCTTCCCTCTGCGTTATCCATGGCCCTTGCATTATTTGCTTTCTTGCTTATGGTACCTCCAAGCCAGGATGCATCCTCCTTGGAAGCGAAGTTCTTGTTTCACTTCTCCACGGTTGCATTCCCAGTGCCTAGAAACACAAAAATAAGTGTCTGATGAGAGAATAATGGAATATTGAATTTAATGGATACATTGAAAAATAAATAAAATACATGGATATATATATATGCATTTTTATCTTAGGTCATAATAACTAACGGTTGTAATGTGTCCGATGCTTTCCTAATGTTAGTGCACAATCCTCCCCTGGTTCTTCTGGACCGAGCAGGTAGCCAGCTAATTACAGAGTTATCACCACTCAGTTACTGTGAGAATGGAGCAGCAAAGAGAAGCAGCAGATACAAGAATGATTAACCTGTCTAATGGTAAATAAAATGGTAAACAAAATGGTTTATCCATCCCTCTCTTAACCCCTCCTGGATCCAAGGCAATCAAACTATGGCAAAGTAGTCAAACACGATTTTTTCTTGGTGCTGTAAGGGGACGCGACACCTGTCACCACTCTTACACACATGCCAGTTCTTTTCTAAGACTAAAGAAGGTATCAGGGATACAGATTTCAATAATAACATGGCCAAGTCCAGAGTTTCTTATGTTAATAAGTTGAACTTCATTTTCTGAGAAAACATGCACTTTGTTTCAGATCTTAATGTATGTACTTCAATCACTCCGTAATTATTGAATGTTATTTTTAAACACTAAAAACTATACTTGTAATGTTTAATATCAATATTCCTACAAATATTTTGGTAAATAAATATATTTTGAAGGGAGAGGGATTTGGGGATGCAGAGTATGTTTAATAATCTATCTGTCTTTGTTGATAAAAAAAATCTTCCATTTAAAATCTTTGTCAAAGGATACACATGGAGCAAACAATCTACTAATTTATTCCTTAGTCAAAATTAAAACTGGTACGTCATTGCTAGGTCTTCAATTCTTATGAAACAGAGCTTTGAACATATACAGTCATCTTCTGTTGAAATGAAATTAACTGAGACTCTGTAAAGGCTGCTTGGTGCTCAGTAAATTCAATTAATTGCTTAAATGCACCAGCTTACGCGTGATCTGTTTTCCCTCCTACCTACTTTATCCCCCTTCTTTTCTCCTTTTGAACTGCTGACCCGAGTTAGTAGCCAAACATAATACTACAGTGTTTGATCCTCTGGAAACCCATAAAATTACAAACCAGCAACCACCAGCATGTTGGCAGAATTTCTGTGGACAGCAACCAGCCTGGGACTTCTTTCTTTTGGAAATGAAGCAGTACTTTGCGACTGCTGATGCCTTAGTAAGGGAGGTGGTAGCTTCTGCCAGTTCCTCTCCCCCACCTAATTCTTATAACCACTCGAGATAGGGAGAGAGAACTTGTCTTTTAAAATAGTAAAGACTTCGCTCTTTTAACTTTTACTATTTAAAGCTCCCTCCTTTCATTCATTTAAAAATTCATCCTGCCTATGTTTTATTAGCACTAATGGAGTTTTATAGCACCATGCTATGTACTACAAAGGATAAACATATGAATAAAATGCACCCTCTACGTGCCTTTAAGAATAATAAAAATCTAATGGCAACGTTAAGTGCTAATGCAGCAAGGGGCTCTCTCCTCTCTACAACAGAGATATCGGTTTCATCATGTAGCTGAGTCCAAATGAAAGAAAGGGAAATTCCCAGCTTCCAGAAATGAAGAGGCAACGCACACTAGAGAGAGAAGCTTATAAATGGATGTCTTAGGGTCTCCAGAAGGGAACAGAACAGCTAGACCATGGAGACCCGGGACCGGTATTTAATTCAGACAGAGGAACAGGAGAGGTTGCACTGAGCGTGCGTTAGGCGGAGATTTAGAATTGAGAGCCTTCCATCTGTCTAGGTCTGGTCTAGATTTAAGCTTCCTCTACGGGATGGGCTAGAGATGTCCATTCATCAGCTGGTGTGTGTGGCAATGAGAATGTGTATCTCTGCCAGAGCTCCTCTTAACAGGAGGGGGCGGTACAGTGTCCTGTTGGAAGTTAACTGTCTCAGACCAGTACCACGTATTGGTGTGGAGCAAAGTTTGTTACCCACACGGTGTCTGTATTCCTCATGGTGAGAAATCAATGTGAAAGCAAGTCACTAGCCCTTGAAACTCTGGAAACAAGTTGCAGAGCAAACTGAAAGCACACATTTTCACTGATAAAAAGATCAATCTCTGCTGAAGATGGCTGCCATATCTTCTTGAGACCACGAATGGTACACTGTACACACACACACACACCCCTACACACACACATCCACCCAAAACAATTCAGGAGGTAGGGTCAGCAAACAGGTGGACGAGTATCCAATACTTGAAGTAACAGAGTAATGTAAAAAGGTATCATACTGGCATGTGTCAAAAATTAAGGATATAAAATGAAGAATGAAAACATGAAATAAAAGATGGGCTGATTTAGAGAGGGAGTTGGTAAGACTAGAATTTAAAATGTAATCAAAGAAAGAAAAAGATCACTGGACAAAATTAAGCAGCTGTTGAAATGAGAATCAGTCATCTGGAAGACAGATCTGAGGAAATTATCCAGAATTCAGCACAGAGAGAAAGGGAAATTCAGAATATAAGACATCCAGAGGAATAAAAAGGACAAAATAAGGAAGGATAAAAATGTTCTAATAGGAATTACAAAAGGAGAAGATAGAAAATAGAATACAAAAAAATTAAAGAGAAATTAGCTGAAGTTTTTCCAGAATGGCTGAAAGAGATGAGTTTTCACATTTTGAAAGCACAGTCTGATAAGCGCTTATAAAAGGAGATTCAGGGAGTTCTGAGCCCAGTAGTGGAATAGACTAATATTCCTGCAGGTAACAATTACAAATTGAGCAAAATATAAAAACAACTTAAAGGTGTTGCAGGGTGATGAAAAGAGCAGAAAGTCAGGGACATTGGAGCCTTGAAGGAAGGGATGCACACTGGGTGAGAGCCCCATTTATACAGTATCTCCCACTGAGGGCATTCCCCATTGTGCAAGGTGCAAAGTAGCTGGAACCCATCACTCTGTGTGCAAAGGTTAATTCAAGATAAAATAAAGTATAAAGGTATAAAATAATGTAAAGTTTAAATCTAAAACAGCTCTAGAAGGACACATAGGAGAACACCATCTCTGGCATAGAGTGCACAAGACAGGATGCATTAACCAGGAAAGAAAAAGTAACTCATAAATTGGACAACATCAAAACTAAAACATCTCTTCAGACAATACCAGTAAGAAAATGAAAAGGCAAATCACAGGCCAGCAGAAAGCATTTACAATTAATTTATCTGAAAAGAAAAAACTATATCAAGAATATATAAGGCATTGTTTGCATCTATATAGATTTTTTCATTATGTCTTATGCTAGTTTTGGTGGTTTGTGTCTTTCAAGGAACTTGTCCATTTCATCTAAGTTATCAAATTGATTGGCATAAAGCTGTTCATGATATTCCACTGTTATCCTCTGTCAGCTTCCTTTGCATCCAACAACATTTTAAGCCCACATGAGATGCTTACCAAAATAAACTATATACTGGACCACAGAGACCAAACATCCTATGTAGCATAATTAAACAGGCTTTAATAACTTTCAAAGGTTTGAAATCATACATTGCTTGTTTTTTGACTACAATTAAACCAAATGAAAGCATTAATGCTAACAATAAAATATGTAGATATCTAGAAAAATTAAAATATTTTGTAGTTAATCAATATCCTTCTAAATAGTCCAATAGATCAAGTAAAACATGAGAAGGGAAGTTAGAAAATATTTTGAACTGAATGGTAAGGAAAACATAATATATCAAAGACTGAGAGATGCAACTAAAGCAGTGCTTAGGGAGAAACGTATACCTTTAAATATTTAAAATCAACATTTACATATATAGTAGTTAAAATCAATGTCTAAACATTAAAATAAAACATATAAATAAAACAATAAACATAAAAATTTCCTAGCTTAAGAATCTAGGAAAACAGGGACAAATATAACACAAGATAGGGAGAAGAAAGGAAATAATAAACGTAAGGATGAAAATCATTAAAAAAAAAAAAGAAAATGGACAAAGTCAAAGGTTGATTCTTTGAAAAATGTAATAAAGTTAATAAACCTCTAGTTAACTATACAGCTATTAAAAACTGGAGTTCCTAACCAAAATATTCCCATAAAGAAATTCCCAGACTCAAGTCATTTACTTATCAATTCTGAATGGAAAACTATTTCATTTTCATGTATGGGAAGATTCAATATTGTCAAAAGGTAAATTTTCCACCCAACTGATTCATAGATTTCGATGTTATTACAATATAAATCCAAGTAGATTTTTTTCTGAGAAACTGAAAAACTGATTCTAAAATGTATATGGACATGAGAAGAAATTAGAATAGGAAAAAGCCTTAAGGAGTTCAAATATTTAAATTACTGGATTTTAGGTCTTATATAAAGCCACAATAATTCAAACAATGTGGTATTTGTAGTAAGGACAGATATACAGATCAACAGAACAGAACTGAGAGTCCAAAAATAGATCCATGCATACTGTCACTTGATTTTCTACAGAAGAGTCAAGGTAGTTTGTTGGAGGAAAAGGTGGTTTTCCCCACAAATTGTGCTGGAACTAGGTATCTATGTAAAAATTAAAAATTAAAAATGAATAAAGAAAGGAAGGAAGAAAGAGAGAGGAGAAAGAACCCCAAAACTTCTCTCACATCATGCAAAAAAAAACCAAACCAAACAAAAAAAACCACCTCAAAATAGATCATAGACCTAAATGTTAAGAACTAAAACTAAAACCTTTAGAACAGTTGTCAAATCTCAGTGGCAAGTGCAGAGGTGTTTGCTATAGCTTTTTGTACCGTTCTGAATATTTGAGGCATTCTATTTAATAATTTAACTTCAAATTTTTTTTTTAACATCTTCAATTTCTCAACCAACTTTTGGCATGTCTTGCTGATTTCTCTCCTAAAGTATTCCCTGGGCTTCTATCTTCAGCTCTTTTGCCTTGTTTCAGGTACTTTTTTCTGAAAGCTCACAGTTCTTATTAGATCTCACTCTTTCCCCATATGGTGACAACCACCCATGTAATTCAGGAATTACTAGCTCTGAACGCTGGATTCATTTAGCCAACTGCCAGTTAAATATCTTCACCTAGACGTCCCATGGACAAATATGATTCACAGTACCCTAGCTGGTCTGAATGTCCTCCTCTTCCATGTCTGCCTCTTTTCTGCTTAGGTTAGTGGCACAATAATTACTGAGATAATCTAACATTTAAGAGGTCTCTAGGCTTATATTTTCCCTTTCTCACCACATCCAAAGAGTCATTAAGTAATGATGATTTTTATCTTCCAATGTTTTACTGAATATTTTCACCACTCCAATTTCTGCTGAAATAGTTTTTAAAATTAATTTATTTTTATTTAAAAATTTTTTAAAAATCGTAGTATAGTCAGTGTATTGAGATGTTTTCATGGCTGAAAGTCTTTGGAATTTTAGTTATCATGGAAAGGAGACAGGAATTAACATTTATTTTACCTTCTGTAGACAAGCCATTGTGCTAAATGATTTAAATACATGATCTCATTTAACCCTCACAGCAACCTTTTAAGATACTAGTTTCAAAAGTAGTTGACTGAATTAGATTAGGTTTGGCCAAGACTAACAGAAAATGTTAATAGTGGCTTAAACAATCATCATGGACTCAAGATCCTTCAATCCTGCTATATTACCATTCCCTACACCTTGGTCCAAGACGATTGTTCCAGCGTCAGAGGAAAGGGTTAAAAAAAAAAAAAAAAAAAAAAAAAAAAAAGAGGGAAAGTACACGGCCCTACCTTCCAGGAAGTTAAATCACTACTTTCACTCATATACACCACCGGTTGGAACCTCCTTAATTGGGACACGTTAACTGCAAGGAAATCTTGGAAAGGTAGTCTTTTTAGATGTGGATGAGACTAGCCAAAGACTAGAATATGTGTGAAGGGTTTATTTTCATAGAAGAAGCGAAAAAAACATATTTCGGGTGGTTAAGTTATACTACCTGCCCTTATAAAACCAGCCTTCAAACATGTATCTGTCAGACTTTAGAACACATGCTTCAAAGCTGGTGGTCCTTGGTGGTCCTTACCAGTCTCGTCTATTCAAAATCATCTCATTTTACCAAGCCCTTTCCTTTTTTGTTGAATAGTGAATATTTATTTTAATCTGTATGTTTCAGATCCATGTACACTTAGCACATGAAAATATTTATGAGATCAGAGATGGGGAAAACCCAAACTGCTTGATGTCTAAAAAGACTTGAGTTATTTATAAACATTTTTCATCTTCTTTAAAGCATGAACTCACTCTTTGCTAAAATTTTTTAAGTCACAAATTTAAAAGACTCCAACATAGTTTTTTTTAAGGCTCTCAAGTGGTCTCCCTTAGGATGAGAGAAACTGGTAATTGGCTAAGAAATCCACACTAAATTTAAGGAATTTGGATTTTATTATGAAACTTTCATCTTTTTGTGAATTCTTTGCAGCAAAGTAAAATGGTGAGATGCTCGTGGTTCTCATTTGTGTTGCTCTAAATCGCTATTTTGAAATAAACATTAAAAAAAAGCTAAATCTTCCCCCAAACGAGGAAATCCCATTCATGCATGAAACACATAAACTCTACAAAACCATGTTTTATCCCAGACTTAGAGGTCTTTAAAATTCTTGCAAGAAAGGTGTTAGAAAGACCGGTTTATCAGTGTTAACACAGAATTACAGTAACTCTTCATTTTATTGTGCTTCATTTTATTTTTTTTAAAGCTTCTTTATTTTTATTTTTAATTTTTTTTTGAGGGGAGGTAATTTGGTTTATTTATTTTTAATAGTGGTAGTGGGGACTGAACTCAGGACCTTGTGTATACTAAGCACGTGCTCTACCAATGAGCTCTACCCTCCTCTTTGTGCTTCACTTTATTGCATATTACAGACATATTTTTTACAAATTGAAGGTTGGTAGCAACCTTGCATCAAGCGAGTCTATTGCCACAATGTTTCCGACAGCATTTGCTCACTACATGTCTCTGTATCACGTTTTGGTAATTCTTGCAAGAATTCAAACTTTTTCACTCTTATATTTGTTATGGTGATCTGTGATCAGCAATGTTTGATGTTACTATTACAAAAAGATTATGACTCACTGAAGACTCGGATGATGGTTAGCATTTTTTAGCAATAAAATATTTTTTAATTAAGGTATATACATTGCTTTTTTAGACCTAATACTACTGCATGTTTAATAGACAACAGTAAAGTATAAACATCCTTTTTATATGCACTGGGAAAGCAAAACATTTGTATGACTTATAAAATTTATTGCAATATTCATTTTATTGTGGTGGTCTGGAACTGAACCCACAGTATCTCTGAGGTGTGCCTGCTGTGGCCAGATGTGAACAGACCCATTAACATGGCTTTAAATGAGGACAAAATGGAGCTGGAGGCCAATGACTTTGTTTTTTTATTGTTGGTTTTTTTTTTTCCTTTATTTGTTCTTTCTCGTTAGAAGTTACTAGAAGATACTGAATATAGCTCCTTGTGCTATACAGTAGGACCTTGTTGTTTATCCATTTTATATATAGTAGTATCTGCGAATCTCAAACTCCTAATTTATCCTTTAATCATTCTGTTTTGATGGTGGTGTTACTTAGGATGAACTGCCTGGGGAAGGATGAGAGAGAACAGGTCACTAGCTTTAGGCTCTCTGTATTCCTCTATCCACTGGCTTGTTTACTTCTCTGAAGGATGACCTGCCTAGAAGTGTCCTATGATATCTCCTACAGTGTTAAACAAAAGACCCTCATGAAGCCAGTCGACGTGCCTACAGAGGTTACTTTATCTCTAGTACCCTGGTAAATACGTTACATTCCATGGCAAAGGGGGATTAAGACTGCAGATGGAACTAAGGCTGCTCACCCACTGATTATCGTAGGTGAATTCATTATAATCACAGTGTCCTTACATGTGGAAGAAGAGGGCAGAAGAGCCAGCATCAGAGTGACAGGACATGAGAAAGACTTGAACAGTAGTTTCTGGCTTTGAAGATGGACGGAGGCTCTGAGTCTAGGAACACAGTGGCCTCTAGAAGTGAAAGGCAAGAAGACAGATTATCCCCTACGGCCTCTGGAAGAAAAGATGCAGTCCTGGCAACACCCCGATTTTAACTCAGTTGAATCCATTGCAGACTTCTGACATCCAGAACTATAGGATAATAAATTTGTGCTCTTTTAAGCCACTGAGTTTGTGGCAATGGTTACAGCAGCAAGAGGAAACTAATAAATCCCCTTGGTGTCTTTATCAATTCCTGGACACACTCTTATCTCAAACGGAAAGACTGCTTCTTGTTACCGCAGTTCCTTTCTCAAAGTTAGAGAACTTCTAACTCCAGTACACTCGGAAAATGGATCTGTTCTTCCTTATAAGTTTGCTTCTTTGAGAATGTCATATAAATTGAATCATAAAGTATGTATGTAGCCTTCTGGGTCTGGCTTCTTTCACACAGCAAAATGTATTTTTCACCCTTGATCAGTGAATCTTTTTAATTGTGTAGATACACCACAGTCTGCTTAGCCAGTCACTAAATCAAATACATTGGGATTGAATCCAGATTTTGGCGATTATGAATAAAATGCTGCAACCATTCATGTACAGGTTTCTAAGTAAACCCAAATTTTCATTTTTGTTGAGTAAATATAAAGGAATAAAATTGTGGGATCATATGGTTAATGTATGTTTAACTTTATAAGAAATTGTCAAATTATTTCCCAGAGTGACTGCATCATTTTGCATTTCCATCAGCAGTATGTGAATGTTTTTATTCTCCATATCCTCACCATCCCTTGATATTATCATTTGTGTGTATGTGTGTGTGTGTGTGTGTGTGTGTGTGTGTGTGTGTGTGTTTAGCCATTCTAATAGGCAGAGAATTGTAAGGGTATTTTTAAGATAATCATAAAGAAAAATGATTTTGCGGATTCTCAGATACCTTGCAAGATCATCCAGGCTTGGATTCTGAGAGAAAGCATGTCTCAAAGACATGTCTCAAATGACCAGCTTATAACTCCATAATAATGGTTCTAGTTTTATACTTTAAGCTATATTCCAGGATACAGCCCTTTAGAAATACTTCTTCATTTTAATGACAAGTTCAAATAGCACTTAACTGGTGATCAAAGTCAAAGATTTGATTCCTGAATGGTCAAGTATCATCTTTGTCCTTTGGCATAGCCCTGAACATGGTCTACCATTGGCAAATGCATTCTTCTTATCAGAGGCATTAGAAAGACCACTCAGTAGTTCATGGGAAAATGAGCCTATTATTTAGAAAAGTAAACCCCAAGTTGCCTTTCTGTTCATGGTGGCATCTTCTCAGCATATGAGGAGTAGCATATTCAGAATGCGAATGGCTGAAGACTTGCAGAAAATGGAGCACTTTTGAAGTGCCAAACACGATCATAGGGCATTTAGAGCATTTAAATTTCCATCCGACACAATTCACTTAATACTACCCAGTCAATGCCACATGAATCACCCCTCAGTTCTCTTTCTTATAAGGACTATCTCAATTAAGTCGTTTTCTCCCAGCTTTGAACTTTTAAGGGAAAAGAGGAAGATAAAATCTGTGGGTTATTTTGTAACAAGTCATGTTCTTTCTCAATGAATTTTCCATGACATCTGTTTAGGAAAATCTCAGAATACACCAAAATGAGATAATGACGGGGTTTTATATTTATCAAAGGCTGCCTTACCCCCATGCACAAATAAGCTAACTCCCCATTGCATGGAAGGACACTTTCACATGCCCAGAGGCATAGTCTGTGAAAGGGAAGCTAAGAAGGGGAAACTGGTTCTGATGGAAAAGACCTCCCTGAATCCTCACCGAGAGCTGGAGTCATCTGAACTTGGCGGCTCTGACGTTTTTTATCAATGTGGTTTCCCTTTTGCTTTTGACATTTCCTTGTCTTGTTCTGATTCCAGGTTAGGCTTGAAAACAAATTTCAGTTAAATTTCTTGATGACAAAGTATTTTCAGAGGAAGACTCTCATGACTCAGAAAGATGAGACTTTCCTTTCGAATGTTTCACAGTGGGTCCCAAATAGTGGCTGCCTCATAAGATGCCCATCTCCACCAGCAGGAATGTGCTGAGAGCCCTTTACGGCGGAGTGCACTTTGGGAATACGATAGTTTTGATCTGATGGGTGCCTTGCTATCTTGATGCTTTCAAAGGCTACTTAATTTATTACTGTGATGCATTAAGAAGGGTAAAATCCATTTCCATCTTCATAATTCTCACAGCAGGAAATTACTGGATCTTAATTTTAACTGTATATCTATTTTTTTTGGAAATGTACATCTGTAGGAGTGACCACAGGTAATATTTTGAGACATTTATGCGTATTTCTCTCACCCCTGTTTAAGAAGAGACTATGTCTAAGATTAACGTCAGACTATATTTTTGTGTAACTCCCCTGAGAATGAAGTGCATCTTCCCCCTCCCCCATCTCTTCTCCATAGTATCAGTGAAAGTATTTCCCAGGTGCCGTCCTGTGTTTGTTTCTCTGATTATCTACATGCTGTCATTTATTCCCGAACTTGCAATGTTCTCCTATTAATAATGCCCAATGTATATCAATGTACACCTCAAGCACTGACAGTTTACCTTTAATTCTGTCTTGAAATACTAACTGCCTATTGCACCTGAAGATCTGTGTTTTGCTGGCACCACGAATATGTGTAACAGTGAACTCTCCACCACCTGCCGCAGAACCAGTGCTTCCCCCGATTCCCCTCTGCCTGTTTCCGTTGCTCCATCACTCCAGGCACTCAGGTATCTGAGCGCTGACCGTTCACACTCTTCACCCAACATCTAACCAGGAAATGCCTTTATGCTACACTGGGTTTTTATCCCCAAAATGTGTTTTACTTTACTCTCTTCTTTTCTGAGTGCTCAATATCAAGTGATATTTCATACATTCAGGCATTTAAGAGCCTCAAAGAAGTGAGCTCTTCCCAGTCTGCCCACATCCCAGCCATCCTAGTGGCCGCCAGAATAATTTGCCTAAGATTCTACTTTAATAGACTATTAAATATTTATTATTAAGTATTTATTAAACATTTAATAGGCTAATTTTCTATCAAAAACACCCCACAACAATTGGCTCTATTTGGTTGTCCAATAAAGGCCACTGTCCTAAGAACTTCACTCAAGGCTCAAAGCAGACTGATCTGTACTTTTACAAGACCTACACTTGTGTCCTGCCATTTCCTCACATACGCCCTGCACACCTACTAAATGTTTGTTTTCAAGCCCCCAGAAGGGCTTATCCTGGGATGCCATACTTCCGTCCACATTCTTTCCACCTGAAATTGCTGTTCAACTTAGCCACCTATTGAAAGCTAATCTTCCCCTTTAGAATTTGTAGTCACCTTTAGTGTACCTCAGAATAAACTAAAGTGATTGTTAAAAATTTGGACTTCCTTGTCCAATCTCAGAATCTTGATTTAT
Organism: Camelus ferus; assembly: GCF_009834535.1. Lineage (NCBI taxonomy): Eukaryota > Metazoa > Chordata > Mammalia > Artiodactyla > Camelidae > Camelus > Camelus ferus. The sequence continues at coordinate 28,936,325 of NC_045711.1, forward strand.
TGGGGCTTGGGTAGGACCCAGGAATCTGTATTTTTAACAAGTTCACTCAAGTGATGCTCACCCAGATGGTCTTGGGATTAAAAACAAACCAACCAACCAAAAACCAAAACACAAAATAGAACTTTGAGAAACATTGAAAAAGCCTGAAAGAAAGAATACATAAAGACTTCTGTGATGTCACTTGTTGAAAATATTTCACTGTAATTGGAATACATCAAGCATTTTGATTATACCTGAAAAGGAGTGGGTTTATTGCAGACAGCGCCTGAACTAGCATCCCGATTCCATTGCTGTCTCATTCAGTGGCCTTGGACAAATCACTTAATGTCTATGATACTCTTTTCTAACATGTAGAATGGAGCAGATAATGGTACCCACGTAATGACATCATTTTGATCTATGAGAAGCACTTGGCCCAGGTGCTGGCACACAGGACATAGTCCCGTATTTGTTATTACTGTATTTCTTATCACGGTTCCTAGACACACAATCACTTTTTATGGCTTTGGATTCTGGTCCCAGCTTCCTTTTTCACCCACTACTAAACATCAGGTTTATTTATGAACATGGCCTTTAACAGATTATAAGTTCCTTAAAAGTAGTGACGGTGTTTAGAGAGTGTGCATTAAAAAAAAAAAGGCTCAATAACTATGCTACGTGATTCTGCTTCTGTCACCACATCTAACCCTCTGAACAGAGCAAACGGTCCATAAATATTTTGAATGGGTTAATTCAGAAGTTTTGTGAAAATGAGCTTTTAAACTTCGGTGTATACTGAGCAAATTAAAATCAGGGAACACAAGAGAGCCTTAAGTTTAACTGTGTACGGGTCACGGTCACGGCACCGGCAAACCTACCGCTGTTGTACGTTAACTTTTCAGAAGGTGACGATGAAGTTGGGGAGATAAAGTGCCCAGTTTTCCACTGCCAGTTGATGGCAGAGCGGGGACAGGAACACAGGTGTCTAGACTCTGGCCCCAGCACTGCCTCTAGTGTCCCTCTGTCACAATTGCTACTAGAGCTTTCCAGCCAAGATTTCCAACATAGAAATGAAAAATAAGTGAAAGCTCTCTGAAGACCTTCACAGACAGAATATGATGTGCACATTTACTATTCTGAGTAGCTAACTGAGTTCTGGTAGAGGTAAGTATGAATTCCCTATAAAATGCCTTCGCGGAAGATTATAAAACGCCAAGTGTACGGAATACAGCTTAAAACTGAGGATGTCTACGAAGAGGCCCAGAGCCAGGTCCTTACTCCTTTAAAATGCGGACCGCATGTCTACAGAGAAGCAGATTTTTAGCCCTGACGTTCTGTGTCCTGCTTTCACAGCAGTCCAGGAAGTAGACTAAGAGGAAGGGGCTCGTGAGCTGGCAAACAAACAAACAAAATGACTCTGTGTCTAGAAGTGGGTTTCATTCTCCAAAGTCCCTGGTCCATCCGGGATATCTTGTGTCTGTGATGTCAAAACTAATATGAGAAAAGAATGCAGGAAAAGCCCAGAGATCTGGCAGCTGCTTACTTCCTATTTGAAGCAATGGTAACTCATATCTGTGATTAAAACAACCCTTTGAGAAATCTCAGTGGTATCTCATTGATCAGACACCACTGTGCAAATCTTAACACCAGAACAAGATGAAATAGTCCTATAAACCATAGGAGCTGTACCAAGACTTCAAGATTACTGATTTAATCCCTCATAGTTTCCCTGTTTTCATCCATAAAGCAATATTGAGTATCAAGCAAAATTCTGTTTTAATTATCTTTCTACATCAAACACTTCATACTTCCTCATATGTTTATTCTACAATCTCATATATTTTTACTTAGACGTTCTTTATAGAGTGCCTATTTTTTTTTAAATTAGCTTTATCCAATATTCATGCTTGTTTTGTCTTTTTGACATGTTCTAATAATTCTTCAACATTACAACCTGTGCTATTGCATTGTTGCTTCTTCCACCAAAGACGGATGTGGATTATAACCTCATTAAACGCAGAAGTCAGCACTGAGATTCTTTTGCAAACATACACATCTTGCTCCTCCACCCCTAATACCATCTCCTGGATGAGAATAAGGGAGAAAGTCAAAAAGAAAAAAAATGCCCTTATCTCTTCTGGAATAAGCAATATTTATCATCTCAAGTCTCTAGGAAGGTTTTCCAGGAAATCTGGGTCACCACATTGACTCTCCTTAGAACTCCACAAGGCAGAGGAAGCCCCTCAAAACATGTGGAATAACTAAATAGGAAAAAGACTACATGTACTGGCAAAGGTTTTTTTTTTTCTCATTCATTCCACAATTTTTTGATTTGATTACCCTTTTTGCACAAATCCCTGTGTTCATAAAACTTAAATTCTTTGAGTGAAATATCTGCCAGAGTCCCTGCAAGAAAATAAAGGAATTATTAACAAAGTTGTGGGAAGAGTTGAGAAAAATCACAAACACACACACACATACACACAAAGAGTGGTATCTCAGGGCTAGAAACATCCTAATCCTAATCGTTATTATCTATGCCTAAATGTTTGAGGGAAGAGAGCAGTTACTGTATCTGGATCGGAGGGTCATGCAGAGACAGCCCAGAGAAGGGGATAATGTGGGGTTGGGCACAGGGGTGGGGGAGCTCAGAGAAACACCGGCAGCCTAAGCAGGTCCTAGAGGGAGGGGAATAAGGGACAGACACCTTGCTCCTCTCTTCACTCCTGCTGTGGCCTCCCACTGGCTGCACTCAACTGGAATTCAGAGGACTTGGCAGAATCCACCCTGGTCAGCCCAGCAGCGCACAGAGTGAGATGGAGGATGGTGGGGAATTACGGTGGAAGGGAAGTCACAAGATCACTGGCCGCAGGGGCAACACTCATTGTGACTACCCAACTTCATTGAAATTGAGAGAATCTTCATCTTGTTTCCGAGGAGAATAAGTAAGGTCAGACAGCCAGCTTTGGCTGAGAAGTAGAATGTCCTGTATATTTTGTACTTTGCAGGAATGTGACATATTCTATTTCTGTATTATTATTTGCTAATTTCTATAGCAGGGTCTGTTTGAAAAGTAGGAAGGCCGATACCTAAATTCTGCAGTCTATGAATTGAAGAAATGCTCTGATGTGTATATTTAACATCTAGAGACCTAAAAATTAACAGTCTGGTGGACAGACTCTAAGGCAGCCTCATGACCTTGCTTTCAGGCCTTGATGCCTTTGTGAAATCTGCTCCCGTTGAGAATGGACAGTGCCTGTGACTTGCTTCTAACTGCAGAAAATGCAGAAGGTGGCTGTCTCGCCCGTGATGATGTCAATTACATGACAAAGGTGATGACGTTATGCCCATGATTACATTACATTATATACAACTGCCCCGCTAGCAGACCTTGCTAAAGACTTTCTCCTTTGCTGGCTTCGAAGAAGTAAGCTGTTGCAAGAGGGCCTGATGAGAGGGCCATATAGCAAGCAACTGCAGCAATCTCTTGGAGCTGAGAGCAGCCCCTGGCAAACAGCCAGCAAGAAGCAAAGAACCTCGGTTCTACAACCACCAAGAGATAAACTCTGCCAACAAACTTGAGTCGGTTTGGTAGCAGATCCATCTCCAGTCAAGCCTCCAGAAGAGAACCCAGCTCCGACAAACATCTTGATTCTAAGTTTCCAGAGAACCCAGCTAAGCCCAGCCCAGATTCCCGAACCACAAACTTGTGAGATAATACATGCCTGTCATTTTAAGCCACAAAGTTTGTGGTACTTTGTTATGCAGCGATAGGAAATTAACACAAAGAAGTATTTCATTTTTCCATACTGGTTATTTAATAACTCTTTATAATACTCTCCCCGGTTCCTTACAACTTGGGCCTTGTGGCTCAGTCTTTTTTTTTTTTTTTTTTTTTTTTTTTTTGTTAATGCAGCATGGAGCATTTGCAAACTTGTCTTGTAAGCATTAAATCAACTATTCAGTGAGATCAGCTGTTGTTACTAGTCTCGGAGAAGAGACAAGGACACAGAGTCTGCGAAGGAAGGATAACCAGCTAATAAATGACACATTTTGGCTTTGGTCTCAGGACCTTGACTGGAAATCCCAGGTTATTCCATTTTACCATTTCGCCTTCCTTAATTTAGTTTTAGGTAATTAAAACATAGTGGCAAGTGAGTCACACTTTCTATCCTTACAAAGGCCAGTTGTATTTATTCTGTCCCCTGGGCTGGCAGAATGCCTTTGCCTCAACGATGCATATATTACTGACCTCAAGATTAACAATACATGCTAGTAGGAAAAATCCCAGAGAAAAAGGATGAAAAGGCCTCCTCCAGTTGGTCACTGGCTCTGTAGCGACATCCTTATTCTAACATCAGGTTTTGAATTGCAGAGAGGAGTGTTACTATCATCAGCAGGAAAGGCATAAAGCCAACATTTAAAAACATTTTTTATAAGGTCTACCCAGGCTTAACTTTTCATTCCTTCAATAGCTAAAAAATAAAAGGGCTTTGGCAAAACACTGTATGATTAAGGCCCAAACTTTAAAGCTTATTAGTAACCAAAGGAGATGGCAATATTAACTAACAGATTTTTTTTTAAACTGAAAGAAATATTTGGAAGTGATGCAAACGACTTATAGTTTACCTCCTTGTGAACGGCCAATGGAATTCTAACTGTGAGGTCTGATGCTGGTTTGATCCAAAGGCCAGTGAATGGGCCACATGGCAATCTCCTTTGAAATGGAGCAGAGCATTTTCTACAGTGGAGATCAAAGGCACGAGTGCAATAAGTCATCAAAGTGGGCACCTGTAATAATATAAATGAGTGATTAACGTGGTCCCACCCTGTATTTCACATTTGTCAATTTGAACAGCAGTCATGACCATTTTCCCCCACGTTGGTCTCTTTACCTAAACCTACTGGTATCACTGAAGCTGTGGGAGTTCAAGAAAAATTTTATAACAAATAAAGGACTGTTTAATGTTTGCCAAACATTTAATAAGCTTCTAGAAAATATCTTGTTTGAGTTCAGCCCAGAATCTGGCCCAGGATGAGAGGGTTTTGTTTGATTGTTGGTTGCTTATTTTTCTGAACCTACATTTTAAATGACAGCAGGTTTGGAAATAAATGTGCTTCAACCTTGGAATGCTCTCGCTATGTGTCTGTGTGTCTTTTATCAGGGCCCTTGATTAGAAGGAAAAGGGAAAGGAGCCCTTTTTGTTCCATCTCTCCCTGTTATTATGTTCATTATGAATCTTTCCCTTCTTTCTGCCAATTAGGACCTGTCCCAGTATGGCGGGACCTCCAGGGTACTAGTGCTGCCTCACATGCGTGACTCATTCCAGAAGTCACTTGGCTTGAAATTCAGTCCTCCCCTCCCCCTTTTTCAAATAAGGAAACTCAGTTCAACTGAAAGCATTTCTATTTAGAGTTTCTGTGACTTAAGAATTTGTTATCAAGAGAAGATGAGAGTGATTCAGTTTTCACCCTTAGCTAAACAAACAGGCTCACTGGGTGCCAAAATGTTTGAAATACTCAGCCCCTGTTGGTTGTCCTACGGAGAAGCCTCCTATCACAGGGTCCGTTCAGGAAGATAAAGCAGGGCTGGACTTGGATTCTAATCCTGACTCCACCATGTACTAGCCCTAAAGGTTTCAATATATTCAGTAACCTCTTTAATCTGTACCAGAGTCATAACTAATCGTGGCTTCCTGAGGCTACTTGAAAGGGCTGAACGGACACTGCACAAGGCCCCACCCCACCATCTGGGACATGGGGAGCCATCCGAAAGTGCTTATTTCAGGACTGTGTATTTTCCTGTGATTGCCTTTGTCAGTTACTCCATGAATTCACTTGGGTTTGCCCTCAATCTTGTTTGATTAGCGCCATGACAGGCATGTGGGAGGTCTGTCTACACAGGACCCAAGATGTGAAGAGCTGAAAAAGTAACTTTATTCTGATCATAAATTTGCTTTGGAACTTAGGTTTATCTTTACTGACCTCATTACACTTAACTTCAAAATGATATTGAGAATTGCTGTCAAGGTAGAGGAGTGATTTGACATACTAGTTTGTTCATTTTTAAAGAGTGTTTCTACAAAGCACCTGGTACATAAAACATTCAGTGCATGTTTGTTCACGAAAGAAGTAAATAACTGAAATGGTGATATTACATTAATAATTATGGTGTCCAGAATTTTAAATCTTTCATTAAAAGTATTTTACAATTAATCATTTACATTTAAGTTCCCTATCCTTCTTTTAAAAAAATTTTTTTATTACTCAAAGATCAACAAATTGGTAACATGAAGATATTTTTGCCATCACTGTCGTAATTTAGGGAAAATTGCTATCTCTATAATATTGTTTCTTCTAGTGAATGCACTATTATACTTTTCCATTCATTAAAATCTTCTTTATTATCTTTCAATAACATTGTAAATTTTGTTTACACATTATTTGTTCTTGGGAACTTTATATTTTTTGATTAAATTGTAAAATATTTTTTGTTAAATGTATTTTTTATTTGGAAATAATCTTAGACCTACAGAAAAGTTGCAAAGATAGTACAGAGAGTTCCCATATGCCCTTTACCCATTTCATTTCCCCTAACGCTATCAGCTTACATTTCTGCGGTACATTTGTCAAAACTAAGAAACCAACATTGGAACATTACTATTAACTAAACTCCAGACTTTATTCGGATTTCAGCAGGTTTTTGTGTTTTTGTTTTTTTTTTTTTTTCTGTTAGTGTTCTTGTTCTGTTCCAAGATCTTATCCAGGACACCATATTGCAATGAGTTGTCATGTCCCCATATTCTCCTCTGGTCTGTAACAGTTTCTCAGCCTTTCCTTGTTTTTCATGATGTTAAAAGTTTTGAGGCATGTTGGACAAGTATTTTGCAGAATGTTCTAGAGGTTGGGTTTATCTGATATATTTTGCATAACTAGACCAGTCTATGTTTGTTGGAAAGAATATCGCAAAGATAAAAAGTGCTTTATCATTATCATATGATCATCAGTGGTTCCAAGAAAGTACATATGTAATATTTTTCCCTTTCCATACTTTATCCTTTGGAAATAAATTTGCAAGAGTCACCTGCTGTAGGGGAGAATATCCACATGTGATATCTGGAATTATTTTGTAAGAAAAATTTGTCTCTTCTCCATTTACTCACTTTTTCCATCATTTACTTATATCAGTATGAATCTATGTATATTTATTTTATACTTTGGGCTATAATCCAACACTCTGTTACTTATTTTGTTGCTCAGTTTGTTCCAGCTTTGGCCATTAACTAGCTGATCACTGGCGTTTTTTAAGTTGTTCTCTTAAGTGTGTAGTCATATCTTCTTATGATTTCATTTGCATTTCCTTAGTAGCTAATAATGGCAAATATTTCTGCATGTGTTTATTTGCCATCTAGAGTCCCTTTCTGGTGAAATTTCTATTCGTTTTCATTTGTGTATTTTCTAATTAAATGACTTATTTTTTCCTCTTCTTTTAGTGTTAGTTTTTGAGAATTTTTTGTATATTCTAAACACAAGTCCTATGCTGAATAGTGTGACTTGCAAATATTTCCTCCCTGTCTTTAGATTAAAATTTTGTCCTCTTAACATGATCTTTCAGAGAACAAAAGCATTTAATTTTGGTGAAGTTCAATGTAGCAGTTATTTGCTTTTATGAGTCATGTTTCGGTGTCATGTCTAAGAACTCTTCACCTAGCCTAGGTCTTGAAACTTTTCTCCTGTGTTGTGTTCTCAAAATTTTGTAGTTTTATAATTAAATCTATGATCCACTTTGGATTAATTTTTGTATAATATTAGATTCAGATTAAAATTCATTTATTTGTCTTTGGAGGTCCAATTGCATTAGCACCATTTGTTAAAATTGAACTGCTTCTTGCAGCTTTATTGAAATGCTTTTCCAAATTTTAAAAAAATCACTTGGCACATTTTTCCAGTTTTGAGTTCTCTCTTCTGTTCCATTGATCTATGTGTCTAAGCCTCCATCAATACCACAGTCACTTATTACTGTAAACAAATAATAAGTCTTAACTTTGGGTAAAATGATCCCTCTTACTCCATTATTTTTCAAAATTATTTTAGCTATTCTCAGGTCTGTGCTTTGCTATAAAAATTTTAGAATGAGATTCCTTATATTTGCAAAAAAATATTGCTGGAGTTTTGATATGAGTTGCATTAACTTTATATACCAAATTGGGGAGAATTGATATTTTACTATATTGAGTCTTCCTATCCATGATATGGTTGTCTCTCCATTTATTTAGATGTTCTTTGATTTTATTTTCATCAGTGTTTTTTTTATCATTTCCAGCATATGGGTCCTGTACATAAATTGTTAGATTTATAAATATTTATTTCTTTTTTACTGGAATGATTATAAACAGTTTTGTATTTTAAAATTTAATTTATATATATTTATTGCAAATATAAGGATATACAGTTGACTTTTGTGTGTACATTTTGTATCTTGTGATTTTGCTAAACTCATTTATTAGTTCTAGGACTTCTGTTGTAGATTCTTTGGAATTTTCTATGTAGACAATCATGTCATTTGAAAATAGGAACAGTTTTATTTTCCACTCTCCAATCTCTATGCCTTTTTTCTTTTTCTTGTCTTATTACACTGACTAGAACTTCCAGAACTCTGTTGAATAAGAGTGAGAAGAACAAACACTCTTGCCATGTTCCTTGTCTTAGGGGAACTCATTCAACTTTCATAATTAAGCATTGATGGCTGTTAGGTTTTTGGCACATACTCTTTGGCAAATTGAGGTTGTTCCTCTATTTCCTGTTTTGGGAGAATATATATATATATATATATATATATATATATATATATATATATACCCACACACACACATACACATACATATAATCTTAAAATATAAATTTCATAAATGAGTATTTGCATATAATATACATACATAATAAATGAGTGTTAAATTTTGCCATATGTTTGATTTCTATTAATTGATATGATCAAGTGCTTTTTCTTCTTTAGCCTGTTGATATGTTAGGTTACATTGATTGATTTCCAAATATTTAACCAGCATTGTATAAGTGGAATAAACCCCTCCTGGCCATGGTGCATATCATATATATTTTTATATATTTTATCTGTATATATATATATACATGTATATACACACACACACATATATATTGCTGGATTCAAGTTGCTAATATTTTGTTTAGAAATTTTATGGCTTAGTTTACATGAGATATTGTCTATAGTATTTTTCTTTTGTAATGTCTTTGTCTAGTTGTGATCTCAAGGTAATTTGGTCCTCATTCAATGAACTGGAAGGTGTTTCTTCTTCTATTTTCTGGAAGAGGTTGTGAAGAATTGTGTGAATTCTTCTTTAATGTTTGAGAGAACTCTAAACATTAAAGTGACTTGGATCTTGGTTACAGAGGTTTGATTCCTTTCTAAATACATTCTGTTCTTAGTGAATTTAATTTGAGTTCTTTTAAAAATACCTTTCACCTGCCAATAAATCCCAAATGTGTATCTCCAACTCAGATAGCCCTAATGAACTCCAAACTTATGTACAATTGTCCCTTGGTATCAGTGGGGAATTGGCTCTAGAACCCCTTACAGATACAAAAATCCACGATGCTCAAATCCCTCATATAAAATGGCATAGTATTTGCATATAACCTATGCACATCCTCCCATATACTTTAGATCATCTCTAAATTACTTATAATACCTAATGCAATGCAAATGCAATGTAAATGGTTGCTGGCATGCAGCAAATTCAAGTTTTGCTTTTTGGGACATTCTGGAATTAAAAAAAATATATTTTTGATATACAGTTGGTTGAATCCACAGATGAAGAAGCCATGGATACAGAGGGCCTACTGTGTACAACTTCCCCATCTGATATCTCAACTACAACTAAAATAAAATTGTTAATCCCTGCCTACTCCGTTCTAATAGCTTATTCCTCCCCAGATGAGAAAACAGCATCTTAGTAAAACTACTCTATTCCTATTTGGTAAAGCCAAACTGTCTGAGTTCTTTCTTACCCTTAGACGCCACATTCAGTCTAAATAATTCTGTTGATTGTACCTTCAAAATACATCTTTAATTCCATCCTCTTTCATAATCTCTACCTCGACTATCCTTGTCCAAGTCACTCTCATTTGTTTCCAAGTGGTCTGTCTCTTGCTACATCCCCTACACCCAACGATTCTGTCTTCACATCACAGCCAGAGTAGCATCTTCAAAATGTAAATTAGACCACATCAACTCTCCTTTTTAATGACATTCCACTACACTTAGAATAAATCAGCAGCTCATACAACATAATAAGAAAAAAACAAACAACCCAATCCAAAAATGGGCAGAAGACCTAAACAAGCAATTCTCCAAGGAAGACATACAAATGATCAATAGGCACATGAAAAAACGCTCAATATCACTAATTATCAGAGAAATGCAAATCAAAACTACAATGAGGTATCACCTCACACCACTCAGAATGGCCATCATTCAAAAGTCCACAAATGACAAATGCTGGAGAGGCTGTGGAGAAAAGGGAACCCTCCTACACTGCTAATGGGAATGCTGCAGTTTTGTGCAGCCACTGTGGAAAACAGTATGAAGATTCCTCAAAAGACTAGGAATAGACTTACCATATGACCCAGAAATCCCACTCCTGGGCATATATCCAGAAGGAACCCTACTTCAAAAAGACACCTGCACCCCAATGTTCATAGCAGCACTATTTACAAACCATAGAGTAACGTATGTACATAAACTTGACGCTGACCTCATTTTCAACTAGTCCCAAGGTTCGGCCTCTCTAAGATTCTGTTAGAGCTTCTCTGAAAAATACCACTCACTGAGTGGCTTACACAACAGAAATTTATTTTCGTACAGTTATGGAGGCTAGAAGTCTAAGACCAAAGTGTCAGCAGGTTTGGTTTCTTCCTGCTGCACAGACAGCTGCCTTCCCAGTGTGTCCTCACATGACCTCTTCTGTGTCCACATGTAGAGAGAGTGAACTCTGATGTCTCTTTCTCTTCTTATAAGGGTAGTTCTATCAGATTAGGGCTCCACCCTCATGACCTCATTTAACTTTAATTTCCTCTTTAAAAGCCCTATATAGTCACGTTGAGGTTTAGGGCTTCAACACACGAATTTTTTTCTTGGAAAGGGGAAAGCACACAACTCAGTCCATAAAAATATCTAATCTCACTGTCTAGAATCCAGATAGACAGGTTTCTTTCTACATATAAAAGACACCAAGCCTATGCCTGTCTTAGGGCCTTTACTGCAATTCCCTTCATCTGAAATGGTCTTCCTCCTAGTCCATGTTTGGATAATTCTTATCTTCTGTTTCAACTCAAATGTAACCTCCCCAGAAATTCCTGTCCTGACAATCCAAATTAAAATCTCCAATACATCCCGGTCATCACTTTCCATCCCATTACCCTTTTTAATTTTCTTTATCGAATGTCTCACAATCTAAATCATCTTTTTCTATTTATTGGTTTACTTTCTCACCACCTCTCTCTCCTTACCCTACAGCAGAACAGAAGATCCATAAGGGCAGGGAACTGTTGCTGTGATTTCGTTGCTGTATCTTTGGTTCTTAGGATACTTCCCAGTACATAGTAAAGGACTACAAATACCTGTCAAATGTTGAACAAATGAATTTGGTTAAACCAATGCTGACAAATTGCATGGGACCTATTCAATGAGAGAGTCCCAGTTTGCCTGGCAGTTTTATGAAGTTTCAAGAGCCAGAGGTAAGCAGCTCTGTCCTTTCCTCATATTTTCAAAAGAATTGGCCACCATCACCTCATAGTTTGATGATTATGAAGAGGACACTTCAGTACTTTGGATTCTTATGCCCTAGGGTCCAGGGTAAAAAGGCAACAATACTCACCACCAAAATCCCCTCTAGATTCTCAGAACAGAAATGAGTGTAAAGGAGACAAATTGGTGTTTCGTCTTTTCTAACTTGTCACCCAGGACATGGCCAGTGGATGTTGATCTCCATGTATGCAATCAAAACAATGCTAGTGACAGAAGAAAAGAAAGAAAAGATATACACACATGATATATTTTCAAAAAGAAATTGCATTCATTGCACACATGATATATTTTCAAAAAGAAATTGCATTCCTTGCACACACACGATTTCCCCCACTGTGAATTTTACAGTTAATAACTCTGGCATCTGAACATATGCAGCCTTGTTAGTACCCTCCTTACATTTGGCTTTCCTCTGCAGTCAACAGAGTTATTAACGAATGAAATTAGTTCCAAGTTAGGGTGATGGGGGTTCAAATTTGTTCAGGCAGAGAGTCCTAGGGAACTTGCTTTTGCACATCTCAGAGTCATCAAATATTCAGGGGCTTGTAAAGAGCATAGAACTCCATTTAGGTAGAAGCCAAGAAATAGTCTTAGGTCTAAGACTGAGTTTATTTTTCTCACTCAACATAATGGAACCTAGCTTTTAAGAGATCATCTACGTAAGAGCTTTGGTACCAATTTCAATGCTCTATTGGAAATGTGTGATCATAAACACTGAGGAAAGGCACAATAACTTTATTGGGTGATGATTTTCAGGTTATCAGAGAACCATGAAATCCTGAAAGGACTTTCAATTTTTTGATATTTCAGTAAAAAGAAAAAACTCAGAAGCATCAGCTTCCATAAATTCTCCTGAATTTAGAAAACCCAGATAATCAATCTGCGTGCTGAATTCCATGTTCATACACTTCCTACTGCAAATGTAAATTAAATATAACACTTGGGAGATTACAAAGGAAACCTGGCCCAGAGAAAGGTGCTGTGTTAAGTCAACATTCTTTCTTAGAGTGAAACTTGGTCCATGTTCCTCACTAAAGCACCCAGGACAACAGAGGTCGTTGTGAGACCCCCTAAAATGAGGAGCTCTTTGGCATGACACATTCCCCCCAAAATGAATAATGGTTGGCCCCTAGAACCAGACTTTTTCAAGGATGACTTTTTCTAACACATCATAAAAATGCAACCCCATCTTCTTACTTAACCTTCAGTACCTTTCTTGTCAGATTCATGGCTGTGTTTTCAGTATGTTGCTTTCTTGACTACTTCTCTGAGCAAGCTCTCTCATCAAAGTCAATATACCTATAGCATTGAAGGGAGAAAAAAACATGTTAGGGGAGGAAGATGGAAAACCTGTCCCAAGGAGGCACTCACTGGCTAGCTCTTGGAGACAGCTGCACATGAGATTGTACTACCGGCAAATATATGATCAGCCGGGAAGCTAGCCCAGGAACACACTCTCCCCCATCTAAGATCTGAGATTTCTGAGTGACGTGTAGAAGGCAAGACATGGTTTCTAACAATAATGGACAGGCAGCCCACATTAAAATCACTTTTCAAAACACACACATGTCCTGCATATTGCAAGAGTTATAAGACAGAGAAGAAAACTATTCTTAACCTAATCCTTAGTTTCTTTTAAAAGGCCAAAGAGTGGAGAGAATTGTATATGAAAGACACAACTTTTTGTTATACATTAGACTAAGTATATATAGTTATACTAAATATATAGTGATATATATGACTAAAATAATATAGCATATATTCTGTATAAATATAGTATATATCTCTACTATCTATATTTATCTATCTATCTAATATCCTAGATAACATCTTAAGCCATAGAAATATTAAAGTTGTTTTATTTTTATGTTTCAAGATTTACATCAATGGCTCTCGACCAAGGGCAATTTGGCAATGTCTGGAGATAGTTTTGGCTGCTGTAATTAGGAGGGAGGAGGGCTCCTGGCACCTAGAGGGTAGAGGCCAAGGATGCTACTAAACCTCCCACAATGTACAGGACACCCCCTCTCCCAGTGAAGAACTGTCTGACCCCAAGTATTCATAGAGCCAAGGTTCAGAAAATCTGACAGAATTACACATCGGGAAGGCATAACAATGAACGCTTAAGAAGTCTTAGAGGTCTGTGACTGAGTTTATTTGGGGGAAAATACGATACACCAGCAGTTCAAGAAGGATATTCTTGCCCCCTCATTCCTCTAACAGATCAGTCAATACATTCCAGCGTTTTCACTGCCACATCATAAAAGATATGCTAGTTTATTTCATTTCCTGGAGAAGTGAGAATGAGAACATTGCAAGTTTGTCTCAGTAATTCCCAGAGGATCTCAGTAACTAGGGCATTATAGTCCGAGTCTGAGAAAAATCGGCAAACATTTCAGGAAATTTCCCTTTTTTTGGCAAAACTGAAAGGCCACAAACAGATTCACTTTCAAATTGATATTTAAGGGCATTTTATGGTCTTTCGGATGTCTCTCCAAGTCTTGCTGGAGTTGATGTGTTGAAAAGCTGTAAACTGAGTTGCAATAAAATAGACATTACTCTTAATTGTTTCCTCCCAGCATTATCACATGTACGTAGATTTTTTAAAAAGCAGCATGGAAAATCAGTGTTTACTGTTCCAAACAGCTTTCATGCTGTCATCAGTCCATATACTAAGGTGTTTCTGCATTGAAAGAAAGTATATTAGCGGAGAAATACGAGGAAAGAAAAACTAAAAACTACCAGATGTTCTTGAAACCTTGGAACAGATTGCCTGTATCCTTTGTAGCTTCTCTGCTTCCAGGTATTATTAACCACGTGGAAGATTAGACCAGAAGAGCTAGTCTCCAGCTCTGAAGGTCAACACTATTCTCACCACATCCAGGAAGACTGAACACTGAAGCCCCATAAAGAATAGTTCCAGGAACTCACGCAATTTGATCTGCTTTTCCAAAATTAAAATTTGGATATATACATATTTTTAAAGTAGAACATACCAATCCATATAAATTATCAGAAAAAGATGAAAACTGGGGCTACTTGACACTAAATATCTGGGGATACTGAACGTGTCCTATCATGGGCCAAATATTCCTGTGTACAATGCGTGGTAAGTAGGAAGTCCTCTGGGTGGGCTGATTCTTTCTGACAATGAGTTGTCTTGAGTCTACGTAGACTTTTGGTACTCTGAATGTATATGGTACGCTCCAATTTATACTTGCTAATAATGATCCCATTGCACTTTTTATTTGATTCGCTCTGTACCAATAAACATTATAGGAATGCGTCATTATCAGCGTCATTATAGTCACAAGAGCAGTACTGGAGTAAGAATTTAATTGTAAATATGAGATAGGAAATCGTACTGCCATAAGGGATTGCAAATTGGAAAAATTCAAGGATACAAAACTATGAGACTTCACATCATGTCTTCTCTGTTTTCATTAAACAAACAAACTGCTAGAAGAAAACGTCATGAGATAAACAAATGCAGTACACAAAGAAGGGCTTTTTTCTTTGGCAACATCACTTCTTTCTTTACCTTTGCTTTATGAGTAAAAGGAATACTTTTCTTGTTTTCATCCTCATGAAATGTAGGTACAGATAATACCATATCTTGAACTATGTGAAGAGTGCTTTACAATGATTGGTTTCTTTTTATTTCGATTTCAAAACAGGGCACCAAACCAGATCCTTTAAGATTCAGGGCATAGCCAGATTTACCATTAAGGGATACTAAAAAAAAAGTCATTACTGAAACATGAAGAAATATGGGAAGTGAACCTTCATGTTAGAATTTTTCAAAAACAGATCATATTCATAATTATTATTAATTAATTTCTGTGCAAACTTTCCCATACAATTCATATCTTGGTTACTGATTTTAAAACAACTGAAGAATAAATTTTGCAAACCACTCATTAAGAACCCTTCATGTCAGAGGCAAACAATCTAATAATTGCTTTCTAGCAGGAACTCCATTCAAAGACATGCCCACTTGGCCACTTATCCCACATGTGACCTACAACATTTCCCTCAAAAACATGTCTTTGGTCTCAAGGTACAGCCGCAAGGAGCACCAGACTGAATGTATGTGAGTGGTTTATCCAAAACACATTTTCACTTATGGAAACAACAATCAAAATCACCCATGATGAGCTATGTGGGGATCTGCCATTATCTCTGTCTAAGCAGAACAACGTTATCAGTCTGACACTGAAACACGTGACAGTACTAAAGCCCTCGTCTGTAAGAACATGCTAAATAGAGGAGAACAGATGAGGGCTTGGGTGTAGCAATTTGAAAAGAAAAATCAAACATGTTGATAATATCAGACACTTGAGTGTATCAGGGACATTGGGCAGAAGAATTCACCCACTTGTTGGGTTATAAAAAGAAAATTAGTGAAGATATTTCTAACAAGCCATACTGATAAAAAATAATTAATGCAATATCAATATACATTACGTGAGGAAAAACGAAAACAGAGGAAAGAGCACAGGTGCGCCAAAGCGCTGAGGTGTCTTTGCTCATGCTGTGCTAAAAAATGTTATCAGGAGGACAAGCGCCATTCATTTTCATTCAGTGATTCATTTTATTGTATTTTCCATAATGGACTTTTTATTGAGCATCTACTATGTTCTAGGCACTTTTGAATAATTTACCTCATGAAATTGTCAGATCCTCCTTGCCAAATAGGCATCTGTTTCATCACACAAATGAGGAAGCTAAGGATCTGGCAGGTTAAGTCTGAGGTTAGAATTGCATGACTTTTGCTCCTTCCACTCTTCCATAGCTACCATCAAACAGGTTAAAATTTACCTTGCTTGCAGGGACGGTATAGCTCAGTGGTAGAGTATGATGCTTAGCATGCATGAGGTCCTGGGTTCAATCCCCAGTACCTCCATTAAAAAAATAGATAAATAAATAAGCCTAATGACCTCCTCCCACAAAAATAAAATAAAATAAAATAAAATAAAATATATCTTGCTAAGTCCTTTGTATTATTCTTGGAAGATAACATTTCCTGTATAATTATTCAGTCTTTGCATACATGGAGAAAGCTGTGACCCATAAAATGAATATCTCCTGGTGAATTACATTAACAAATTAAATATAAACCCAACCCATACAGACACCAATGCCAAGTGGAAGATAATGAACTCTGGTGAGCTCCACCAGATGGCTTTGCTTCCCAACATCTCTGTAATTTCTGTCCCTATTTCAGAAATGAGAAAACAGATGTTTGGGGAGATTCAGAAATCTCTTGAAGATGAAGCTGTTGATGATTTGTACCCAGGTTTGCTTTATTCCAAAATCTTTTCTCTTCTTTCCACATCACAACCTCTGCCTTGGAAAACTGTAAGAGGAACACACTCACTCCTGGATGCAGTGTTCTGGTAGAGGCACTAACTTGCGCTCACAGAACATCTAATTATTTGGCTGTCTCCTTGGATTTTAGAAGCCTGCTCTTCCTTGGTCCAATCCACAATATTTGTGTCTGCACCATGAAAATCTTACAAAATGTTTTCCCATTTATGGAAATTTTGAGGATTTCAACACCTAGATTCTACCTAATTGTATATGGGTTTATGGCATATGATTATAAAATAGTAAGAAGAAAATGAATTTCTTTGGGTTTATTCATTATTTTTCATAGAATTTCTTTTTTTCCCCCTAGAAGTCTAGTGAAAACAAAACAAAACAAAACCCTGCTCATTCTTTGAGATTTCTCCATTATATATTTGGTGCTTGCTCTTTACCAAGAAACATCCATTAAGGGCAAAATAAATGGGACTGAATGTCCTCTATGAAATGATTCTGGAGACAATATTACTGCTTCCTCAGGTTCATATTTTTAAAGACAATAACTTTGCCATTTGAAGCAAAATTGTAGTGAAAATTTTTCATTTTGTCGTCCTTCTAATGCTCAAGAGAGGTAAAGGCAATCATCAAAAACAGAGTCTAGCCTATCAACGCATATAGCTAAGGCTTACAATTCTAACAGAAACAAATTTCGTCATATTGGATAAGCTAATACTAATCTCATAAATGTTCTCAATCAAAATCTAAATAAAAATAAAAGGTTTCTAGAAAAAAAAATCTACCCAGAGTTAATGGCTCTTCTAAAACATTTTTAATTTTTTCCATCTGGTCACTTCCAAGAAAAACTATTCAGGACTTCCAAGTAACGAAGAATCAAACTAGGTAAGACCTGCTCACAGAATTTCAGAAAGCCTACCAGAGGGAATAAAAACTGCTCTTAAATTTCAGACACAAGTTTTTCTCCACAAACTCTGGCACATTTCATGACCTTATGACTGAGGTCATGCAAGTAGATGGCCCACCAGAGTGCATGATCACAATGGCTATGTAATGTCTCTAGCTTTTTATGTCAAAATTGGCTAAGTCAGCCTAATGTCAGTAAGAAAGACTAGCGTTTTCGTGTGGTTATTTTTCAATCACATCTAGACTCAGATACCTTGACAAGCACAAATACCCAAGCAGTCAATTATTTCCCTTCTCATTTGTAGCCTTTAGAGAATAAAAGGGATTTGTTTTACAGGGAGAAAAATGGTTCTTCTCTGACTCTCTGTTATAAACTCGAATGTGGGGAATAAGCCAGCAATAAGAAATGCTCATCCAAATTCATAATGGAATTCTGTCTCCAAAACTGTCTCTCACTCTCCTCCACCCACACATGCAATCAATCTTATTGTCGTCACACCTAACAGGGTATCAGGTAGAAGTGAAGCCAAAGGACTCTTTCCTTCACAACCAGGTAATCACCCTAATTTTCAGTCTAGTACGGTTTCCAGTGTAGCTACAACTGACTAGGGTGAAGGCTACACACGGGGTTTCAGAGAAAGGCAGATAACTACTCAGGGAAGTCATCCCAGATGCTACTAAGCCCACCTTTTTCTCTGACTCTTTTCTAATGACTTATTCTTATTCGCTTTCATCAAGTCAAATTTATGGGCTGTATTTGACCTTCCAGGCCAGGTAGGCCATCTAAAACCATAGCTAAAGGACTGTACTCCTCTTACTTGCATATGTCCTCAGAGTAAAATAAAGTGCTGAACTCTCTCATTGACACAGACTGCACACTGTGGTCCCACCTTCCTAGATCTCCACTTTGTCCCTTTCCTTCGTGCACACTCATCCCTCTCCCACATCTCGGTTGGGACCACAAGTAGAAACCTGACAATCCCTAGCAGAAATTGACAGTGCAGGAAGGAGTAAAAAGGTGGTCTAATCTCCCAAATGGCAGATTCCCATTTCTATTCAAAGGTATTGACTGAGGAACAAAGTTGTCACAGAAACATCCTTGACCCTGTCAAACAATCTTCCTTTGAAGCATAAAGGGGTCAACTGGCTAACTGAATCCAACCCATGGAAGCTAGGGAGATGGCACTATGCTGTTATAAACTAATGAAAAGGGGTCCCAGGAACTGATGCATGCATACGCAGTACCCGAACCCAAAGACTCAATCGAGGATCGCAGCGTCTGGAATGAAAAAATTCTGTGTGTGCTTCAGAGGCTATAACTTCAGATTTGTCACCATCTCTACCCTCTTATTATTAAACTTGTCCATGATAGACTCCTCTAAGAGTCACTTACATTTTGTAATAAACAAAGGCCACAGTGATAATAATCCAAACTGACTGCTCAGTATATATTGACTGACTGTGACTGTTTAGGTTAAAAATTTTCCCCAAAGTAGTATTTAAAAAAATAATAATGGACTTCATTTTTTAAAATAGTTCTAGATTCTCAGCGAAACTGAGAGGAAAGTACGGAAAGTCCCCCCCCCCCACATACAAACACACAAGCATAGCCTCCCTTGCCATCAACATCCCCCACCAAAGTAGCGTATTAGTTACAATTAATGAATCTATGATGACACATCATTATCACCCAAAGTCCATAGTTTACATCACGGTTCACTCGTGGTGCTGTATATGTCATTAGTTTTTACAAGTGTATGATGACATGCATCCACCACTGTAGTGTCATACAGAATACTTTCCATGTCCTACTATTTTGGTTAAATTTTTAGTGATTCACTTCATTAGTTATTTTTATTCAAGTCTCTTTCTCCTATGTGTTAAACTCTGTGCTAGATCCGGGGAATCTTCAAAACAATAATTTAAAACAATTAATAGTCTTTTCTTTAGCCTATCTCTCCCTTTTTGTATCTTACTAAAAGTAGAAAGAAGAAACCAGGTGGCACTTTCAACACTCTGGTTGAAAATATGCTTGGCGAGATCATCCAGAAATTGAGATAATAAGTGTTTGTTCTTTTAGGATACTAAGTCTTGTAGTAATTTGTTACACAGCAATATATGACTAACACATGAATTAACAGCAAGAGTGGGACATTGCCAAAACACAAACCCAAAATTTGGGAGTGACTTTGGAACTAGGCAGTGGGATTTGAGAAAAGTGTTAGTGACAATCTCAGTGCCTTGAAGAAACTGTCAGCAGAAGCCTGTGGTCATTCATAAAGCTTTAGGCGAAGGCTGGCAGGTCAATGGGGTAAATATTATTGTAAAGTGGAGGAAGGGGGTCTTTATGTTATGTTGTGGCAGAAAGCTGAGTAACACCATTAACTGAAGTTCTGTGGGAAAAAAGAAAATGTATCTAATGAACCAGGTGATAAATAAAGATGTTTATATTATATATACACATACTCCTTTAAATAAAAAATACATATATTAATTTTTATTGTTGTTGTAACATAGCAGAAGAAATCTTAAGTCTAACAGGAAGACAAAAGGATGGGTTTTGTGGTATAATCTCTTATTCTTCAAAAGGCTTACTGGTTGACATTGAGGTGCTCTCTCTGAAGAAAAGTTTGGCATCTCCATCCTGTGGCAGTCTGACATGGAGATGGGACTCGCTTTAGCCAATAAAATATGAGTGGAGGTGGCATGGATCGTGCCCAAGCAGAACTTTTAAGTGCTAGTGCCTGCTTCCCCATTTTTATTTACCCTATGGTGAGATGTCTCATTTTATAAGAGCTATTCAATCAGTCTGAGTCCTGGAATGAAGAGATCCAAAGGCAGCCAGCAATGAATATACACTTGAACAAGAAATTAACCTTTGTGGCTAGGAGCCACTGTCATTTGTGACTGCTCGATAGCATACATCAGCCTTGCCTGACTGACACGGCTTCAAATAAGAGCTAGAGTTGAAGGTGATGAGGATTCTGACCCATGGACCAGTGGAAGGAGCCACTGCAGATAGATGGCATGGCAGACGCAGGGCCACGGTAGTGTGTGGGATCGTAGGAAAAATGCAGGTGTCCAAAATGTAGTATGGAAATTGGTTAGGAAAAGGGGTGAGGGGAAAGGAACAAATTAGGTTGACAGGGTCATTTATTCCATGTTAAGAAAATTTGCCCATCTGTCATGATAGGGAGTTCACTGAATTATAAGAGGAGGAATAATATGACCAGTTTATGTTAAAAACTTAACAACGACTCTACTGTTAAGCACAGGGAACTATATTCAATTTCTTGTAATGAGTTGTAATGGAAAAGAACTTGAAATACATATATATGTATGTATACATATATAACTGAATCGCTGTACACATGAAACTAACATTGTAAATTGACTACACTTCAATTAAAAATAAGAATTAAATAAAGAAATAAAATTGTGTAAGTTAATAATGACATTATTATAGAAGATACAAGCAAGGTGTGTGAAGCACAGGGAAGGGATCCACTGTAATGGTTTCAGGAAGATGCGTCGCACACATAAGCAAGGAACGGAGCACAGTGAAGAGGTATGGCAGACAAAACACCAAAGAGAAAAAAAGCAAGAGGATTTAGTGATTAGGTTGATGTGTTTATGACATCATTATAGGAACATGTACAATACACATATTGCTTGTGTCAGATTAGATTGTTATTCTTTCGATAGTCATCCATTCTTCCCCAATTTCTGAGTAAGGAGTATATCTCTCCAACACATTAACATGTAACTGACATTAATGGGGAGTGGAAAGGATAGTGTGTGAGTTCCAAGCCTAGGCCCTGAGAGGCATTGTATTTTCTCATCCTCCTTGGGGTCATCCATTCTCTTCCATGTGAACGTTCTCTATCTAGTCTACTAGTCCCTGAAGATGAAAGCATGAAGCAAACCTGATCTGAATCTGTGGCTGGAGCCCAAGTCCAGCTGATCCCAAGCAAGACCAGCCAAGTCCCCACATTAGCTGCCATGCAGACACTTAAGTAAGAAACAAATGCTCGTAGCTGCATGCCACGGAGTTCTTGCTGTTGTTTCCTAGCAAAAGTGGATTGATACACCACTGGACTCAAGTTTCTAAAAATCTGAAACATCAGTGAGCTACTATCTTCGACTCTATGTTCCTTTAGAAAATAATTGACCACAAGGTTTCAGCCCAAATTTAACGTCTTTTCTTTAAATAATAAAAGATCAAAGGAAGATAATTCTTAAATGTTCTCTTTGATATGTTTTTGTTTGTTATGTACTGTTTGTTTAATGTATTAGTTTATGCTTTAATTTTTGTCAATTTCTTTTTCTGTTTTTATGACATTTTTTGTTTCTTTGCTGTTCTTTTGGGGGTTTATTTTTAATCACTTATCCTTGTATAACTATTAAGCAAGACATGCAGTTGTAATTATTCAAACTTCCTCTCAAATATGAGAATATGGATTTTTTTTATCATTGATTGAGCAAGTTGACTAGTTCTTACTAGAAGCAGCAGCATACAGCCATGTAAAAAGTAAATATTCAAAAGTTAATTTCACTTAGACTTTAAGAGATTAGCTTAGGTTAATCAGTTATATGTTTCTGGGGTATGGTCAAGGTCCTAGACCTAAATCCACTCAACAAAGACGATTAAAAATTTCAAACTTTTCATCTTTTTAAAAATGCTGTTGTTGGCTCTCTTCTTAGTTTTAAATAATGCATGCAATGCTTTTATTAGTGCAAATAGCAGTAAATAAAAGAGTGATAATGCATTAGGGAGAGAGTTTTTTTGCAAACCTTCAAAAGTAGTTTACTTTAATACCCTAGGTATATGCAGATTATAGTACAGATAATGAGGGCACACAATAAACTGTAATAAAATTCATTGAAAGGTTTGCCAAGATATATCCTCTTGTTTGAATTAAACCTACTCTAGGAGATTGTAATTTTCCTTCTTTCATCAATGGTATTAGCCTTGGTTTATTTCTTAAGTATTTGATTTGGGTTTTATCATTTGACATAAACGGACAGGGAAGAAAGCAAGGTGAACCACTGTAGCATATATCTGAAGTCTAAGGGAGTTATACCAGGTGAAGCAAAGATGGTTCAAGAGTGCCCATGATTGGGATACGCAAAGTCTCTTTTAGATTGTTTAACATCATATGCTGGGAAATAGACTTCTCCATGAAATGTGATGAAGCCTCAGTTTGGTGCAAGCTCCTGTTTAAGAGTTGTCCTTAGACTTTGTGAGATGACATCACCAATATATTGGCCCTCTAATCCTCGGTTTCTTTGGGTCTGTTTTTAATTACGGAAGTACTATAACATCATTAAAGGAAGATTGCACATAAAGTAAAAGAAATATTAGCATTTTAACCTCACTCCTACCTTCATTTTTGTATGTCTTTCCTAAGGTTTTAACAGAGCTTTTAGAGTAGTTATTAAGTGCCTGGTAACACTTTCTCTGCCTCAGCTCATGTAGGTCTCGTGACAATGACAGCAAGTATCAGCCTCCCTTTAGAGAGAAGAGCTGGGAGTTTTAAATAGCTTCCTCTTCAAGGTTACCAAACTACCAAGTCACCGAAGAGTGATTAGAAAACTAATTTTTTAAAATTTCCTAGCCCAAACTTCCTACTAAGTATCTCACCATAGTGGTAAACGTAGTGTGAATACAGTTTTGTACCTTGCTTTTCCCACTTAATGCTGAATCGTATTTTCCCACAAGAGAGCATAGTCTGTCACCACTGTTTTACTGGCATGGTCTCCCTCAGTATGGATACGCCCCAACTTCCTTCACTGTCCTCCTATCATGGGGCTTTGGATGACTTCTAAATTATCATTTTGGAATCTTACAGTTTTGTAATGAATACTACAGTAACTGTCAATGCATATAGCTTTTACATAAGTTAGGGGTTTTTTCCCCCCTATAGTCTAAAATGCTTAAAAATTTTTGAAGATTTTTTTCAAATGGGCAAAGTCTAAGTGGGATTTTTTTTTTTCCATTTTTTCCAATTTTGGCTAGGATTTCAAAGTTGAAAAGTTACGTGACAAATGTCCCTACCTTCTAGAGAGAGATGCCTGGTCATTTATTCCTGACCTGCAAAGAAGCTTGCCAAAGCCAAGTCGTCGTCCTCTGAGCCTGTCACCTACCTTCTACAACAGAGGGTAAGAATGCATTAGGAAGATTAAGAAACGGTGTTTTAGAACAACTGTCCCCAAGTCCCACCCTTCTCTTCCCTTCCACTATGCTCTATTAACCAACCTCAGGTCAAGTGAGAAAACTTAGATCTTGACATGTGAGGAACTGGGAAAACAAAGAGGTTGGCCCTCACCTAAAAAATGTCAAGGCAAGAGGCTGGATGGAAGCAATTGTGACAGCTGAACACAGAGTCTGGGTGGACACTACAGAGGGCAGCAGCCATGAGCCACCTGGACAAGATTACATCACATGGTTTGCCTCCAAGGGCTGAGCGTCAACAAGAGAAGAGGTTATAAGAAGACTGCCATCATCAGCAGGAGTTCAGGTGGCTGTCATACTTAGCCAACCAGCTGGGGCATCCCCGAAGTCAGTGAATAGTATCATGGGTGGCCTTTGAGGAAGCCACAAAATACCCTGAGGCAGAAAGCCAGCTTTTAACTACCTGCCTCCATGATACCGCACTGGACTCAGATTACAATTGCACCAATTGACAGATAACTTTTAAGCCCCAGCTTCTCCTCTCTGACTCCTTATCACCAAGGAGCGGCCAAGAAACAACCTAGGTGGTAAAGGAGAAGGAACGGAAGAATAAGGTGGGAAAATAATGGAGCATCCAGCTTCCTTATGCGTCAGGAGTCCAGTGAAGAAGTGTGAATCAGGATTATATAATGAAGGATTTATGCTGTGTTTTGTTTAGTTTCTTAATCTCAGGCTGGACTTTTGTTTACCCAAGAATGAGTTTACCAGAGGTTTCTGTCCAAAGGCAAAGAAGGAAGATTCAACACAAAACTTTAAGCTATTGTGGAAGAAAGATAAAATTATTTCACAATTTCACACCTCTGAACCCAGCTTCTTCAACCAACAAGTACATGAAATTTCAAGCTGCATTCCAAAACATTTTTACCAATTTACAATACCATCGGTGATGAAGGAAAATCAGTTCACGATGCTCTTGCTAGCTTTAAAATTGTTCTTTTGATGTTTATTATAATTTAATAGGTGAAATGTGACCTCAATTTAATGATAATTTTTATTATTGGCATAAGTAAACATTTCTCATTTGCATATCTATTATTTATCTTTGTTCACTTATCAATTAGCTATAACACTGGACAGTATACTATTAGTTAATTATGTTCTTATAAATTTGCATGAGGCATTAAGGAGGGAGACAAACCCCTTCCCCTATTTGATAGATACAACTATCATGGTAATCTGTAGTTTGCCTTTCAATATAAAATAATGTTTCTGCATATGAAATTTAAAAAATGTGTCAAAACTCCAACTGTCAACACTTTCCTTTCGACTTCTCCTTTTTGGAAATTCGAGGGAAAAAAAAATGTCTATTTTCTCTTTATTCTTTGGTCCTGGGACTTCTAATGTTTAAACATTTCTCCCATCTGGAGTTCATTTGTATAAGGCTCAGAATCTGATAAGCCTGAGTTGAGGGTAACAAGTTGGCTGGAAAAACCTGTTGTCCGTTCGGCTGTACTGCTTTCAGCAACTTCGTATTCACAACAAATGTTCTCACTCTCTAGTAAAGGATGAGGAGAATTTCATAATAAAGTTTCCTTACAAAAAGAATCCAAAAAGTTTCTCTTTATAAACATCAAGCTGCCTGAGCTTCGCTCTTTTTTTTTTTTCCTGCCACAGCCCCTCCCTATTAGAATTTACACACCATCCATTGTCAGGGACGCAAACTGTTCTACAGTTTGTTAATGTCCAAGAAAGGCCATCACCTCTGAATCATTTTTTCCCCAAACATAAATCCCTGGGCCAACAAAGAAAAGTGGTATTTTTCCATCTCCATAATTCCTGTTATTTTAAGTCTATCCTCTAACCAAAGTGGCTTTGTGTTTCTTTTTCCTTGATAACTCACAGGTTCAAATGTAAAAATTTATTATTACAAGGAACAATTATGAGGTTCAAAGCATACTGTGTGCATTCCATGCTCAGCTTCTGGGACTGATATACGGAATGAAATACTTGTGGTTGTCTATTCGCATGAAGTGGATGGGTTCCAACCACTGGTGGTGAGAGGCTTAATGAATGTCTGCCTTCATCAGACCCAACAGGGACCGAGCATCATGGGAGGTTGCCCAAGTGCCATATTGGAGGCATCTCAAAAACAAACTTTTGACCATTCACTTATTCATTCCAGTTCCTCTTCAATGTCAACAATGGCAACCACGAAAAGGGGGGAAATGGCTGTGCTGATTTTCTGAGTTTGAACATTGTTCTAGATTTTAAGATTTCAAGATCTCTTTCCCTAAAGCACTCAACTAGAAAAACCACTGACCTTTTTAAAATACTTTTCATTTTTACTTCTTCAGTTCAGCATGTTTAGTATTTTGATAACCCCCTACTCACAATCTTTCTTATTTAATGAGATAGTACATTTACATAGCAAAGCGAAAAACAAAAACAGGACACCCTTAAGTACTGTTGACTTTCCCCTCACCGTTCCTGTTTACTTTTCTGTAAGATCAGGGCATAATAGGTCTCCTTTTTTATGCTTCCATAGCACATATAGAGTTTTATTATAGAAAAAAAGGGTTGCATTTTAGCTACATGTGTACATGTTTGCCTCTCTTGGAACACTGAGAGCTTTCTGAGGACAAGAATGCATCCTGTCGATTTCCATTAGCCTAATGCCTAACACAGTGTCTGATTACCAGGTATCATCAACAATATATCAATAATACACTCATGTAAATAAATGACCTCTGATCTGTGGTGTTTTGAAAGCCTCGAAATTTCAAAATCATTTGCATATCAATATTATGCTGTCAACAGTGCTCTCACTGCCAAACACCCCACAGCTATCGATAACAGTTCACAGGGCAAAGTGCAGCTTTTGGTGCACAATATACTCAGTTCCGTAAGCTCTGGTGTGACCCAGACTGCACCGGTGCACCAAAACCATTACCTTTTCCCATTGGAAACACACAACAAAAGTACATTTCCTCCAAGGGGGAAGGGGGTGGGAAGGGGGAAACTGGGAGTTCGAGATTTGCAGATACTAACTAACATCTATAAAATAAATAAACAACAAGTTCATACTGTATAGCATAGGCAACTATATTCAATATCTTGTGGTAACTTATGGTGCAAAAGAGTATGAAAACGAATATATGCATGTTCACGTATGACTGAAGCACTGTGCTGTTCACCAGACACGGACACAACACTGTAAGCTGACTATACTTCAGTAATATATATAAATGTATACAAAAAATAAAAATAAAATAAAAAAATACATTTCCTATCACCCTTTGCAATTAAATGTAGCCATATGACTTAATTCTGGCCAGTAGAATGCGGGCAAAAATTATATTCACTTCCGGCTCAGTTCATAACAAAATCCGTGTTCTCTTTTCCCATCCGTTTCTGAAAGAAAAAGGAACTGAGAGCCTATAATAAGGTAGAACTACAAGATGGAAGGAACTTGAGTCCGTGAGCGACCAGATACGAAGCTGAACTTAGAATCAGCCACTATGGACCATGATATGAGCTAGAAATAGATCAACTGAGTGCTAAAGCTCTGAGACTGCAGGGTTTGCTTGCTATAGTAGCTAATATCACCTTAACTAATTTGGAAATTGGTGTTTGGAAGCTGGGTGCTAACATAGCACAAACCTAAAATGTGTGGTATTGGCTGATCAGTTGGCAAGAAGTAGAGAAACCAATTGATTAGGTTGGAAAGATGAAGGTCTGGTTCATGATATTTCATGGCAAAATACATAGTAGAACTATTGATTTCAGTACATAGAAAGGCAGAACAGACCTCATGCAACTGTTAAGCCTCTAGTTCTTGTATAAAAGGTTGATAAGAATGAGAGCAACATTGTCTATTTGCTACTATTTGCTGTTATCTCTTAGCAATGTATAACAAGAAAGAGATAAGCAAAGAAAAAAAAAAAACCAAAAACAGAAACAAAAACCCAGCTTGTTTTGAGGCAGAAATCAAGGTAGATAGAGTATCCAGAGATCCATAACTTTTAGGATTGGAAAAATCTGCCTTTGCACCCCAGGTATTAGAGATAAATTGAAAAAGACTCTGAATGGCAAAAGTGCAGTAAGATTCTTAGCAGAAAACAAAACAAAAACACATAACCATAAGATAAAGATCAGATTAAGGTTATGGTCTTCAAACATATACCGCCTGATGGCTTTGAGGGGGCTGAGATTGGCTTGGAGGGAAGTGGATAAAGAAGCAAATCTTTTAAAATCAGACTTGAGAAATAGTGCTATGAAAAAACTTCAGGTCTAGACACTGGCACATGGAATTATCTAGAAACAAAAAGATTAAAAGCTGTGTTAATTTTGGATAAAAATTGTATCACTAAAGATACTTTGAGCCTGGACTGAAAAGACTGACTTCTTAAGCTTTAAGATTGGTGCTGGGTCCCCTAACTTCACCAGGGCCAAGTATTGACCCAACAGCCACTTTGTTAAGGTCACAGGGGATAGCGGACAACGAAGAACCTCCCAGAGGCCTGAGGCAGGAGCCATGGAGAACACTGGAGAGGAGAGGTTCTAGAGAGCACAACTCAAGACTCAATGAAGAACGTTCCCTACCCAAAGAGAGTAGGGTCCTTCAATAACATCTGTCAAGAAGAATTTCAAAATTGCTGTGGGCCAGTAACAACTATGTGTCTCTTATTCTTTTCCTTGTCCTAACAAGAGTTTGAAATATGGTTTTTCTGTCTGTATATCACCATTGGATATTGAGCTTGTGTGTGTGTGTGTGTGTGTGTGTGTGTGTGTATGTGTGTAAGTAGATACAGTTCTTAGGTTCAAGGAACCTTCTTCAGTCCTGATCTGGAGGCCTGAACAGCACCGAAGGATCTGGAATTTGAACTTAAAGCAATGACTGGTGGCAACCTTGGGTTTTCTACCTTCAGGAAGGACAGGTGTGTTTCACATGCAGAAGAAAGATGAAATGGATGACTGGTGACTAGGAGCAGACTGGGCAAACGCTGATGAGCTCTTCATCAAGAGCATTTCCTTTCTTTCCCAAGCACACAGATGGTCTACACTTCCCAACCTCCCTTGTTCTTGGTACTGCCAATGGAATATGGGTGGAAATAATTTTCACTATTTCCAGGCCTGACTCATAAAATGACACACACAAAAATCTCACTCCCCCCACATGGTAACTGAATGGAGAAGACCTTGAAGCCCTGTGGGAGGGTGGATCCAGAAGGTGGAAGGAGCCTGGGTCCCTGAATGGTCCCTTGGAAGACTGTCCCAGCAGAAACACCTGATGTGAGTAGGAAATGAACTTTTATTTAGTTAAGACTTTGAGATTAGCTGTGCTTTGTTTTGTTTGTTATAGCGTGTGTTAGGTAGAATGATGATACTTGCCAAAGATATCCTCTTCCTAATCCATGGAATCTGTGACTATAGTAAATCCAGGTTGCAGATGGGATTAAGGTTGCTTGTCAGCTGATTTTAGAAAGAGAGATGATCTTGGATTACATGGGTGGGCCTAATGCAATCTCAAGAGTTCTTAACAATAGAAGAAAGGGGGTGGAGAGGAAGTCAGAGTGAGGCCATGTTAGGACTTGACTCACTGTCGCTGGCTTTGAAGATGGAGGAAGGGGATACAACCAAGGGATGGAGGTGGCCCCCAGAATCTGAAAAAGACAAGAGAATGAATTCTCCTCTGGAGCCTCTAGAAGGGAATGCAGCCTGGCCAACATCCTGATGTTACCCCAGTGAAACCCATTTCAGACTTCCATCCTACAGACCATTAGATAATACACTTGTGTTATTTAATCCACTAAGCTTGTGGCAGCAGCAATAGAAAACTAACATGTTCATTAACATTTTGTTGTTAAGTTTAAATTAAATGGCATTTAAGACATTCTGGATGTATTTCCTCCTCTTGCTCAATCAAAACCTACTCTCAGACTGTTCCTTCATACTATGTATAAGAGCCTAAATAGTATAAAATGGATACCTCCCAGAAAGACTTGAACTTTAGAGGTGAATAAAGCAGCTCAGTTAATGTATAAATCTCTACCAGTTGGAAATTCTTTCTGATCTAGAGGGTAGGAGAATTATTTTGGCCAGTAGAATGACCACATATAGTTATCTTGGTTTACCTTTCAATGTTGAAGAACCTTCCTGTTTTCTGATTTTCAGGTGACCATGTGTTAAAGACCAAAGAACCTACCAAAATGGGGAAGTGAGCTCGAGGATATTTACGTTACACCAGAGACTAGTTATCTGACTCAAAAAAATTGCTGCTCTAGCTTGATTTTCTTTCTCCAAAATGAAAGGAATTCGATTTAGACTAACTTTTCATATCCCTCTTTGTTCTAAGCTGCTATAAACCAAATGTCTATATTTCCCTAATGGTTTTTAAGAAAATTAGCTCATTAGCAAATACAATTTTTTGCATGTTTGAATTTTTCCTGCTGTAGTTGTTCCTATGGCTAATCTGCAACTAAGAAGATGTGGAAAAAGTATGTTATGTCAGAATAACCAGTTTGGTATTAAAATGCTTTCTTTAATTAATTGTTGAGTTGTTTGGAGAAGTGGGATAACTTTATTTTTTGACTCAGGGAGAAACTGTCCAGAGGACCTAAAATATTTGAAGTTTCATCAGCAGACATCAGATTTAGTTGGAATCACACATGTGGCGGCAACAGTCAAGAAGGATGGGGAGAGGGTAAGGGCTCTGAAAAGGAAGTGGAGCACAAAATCTCCATTGCCAGAGAGATGAGAACAGGCTCTTCTCAGTCGACTGTTGTGAAATTCTGAATAGGAATTCTGTTTCACAGCTGTTAAAAGAGAACAGAAATACAACTGTGACCAGTGATGGAGAAGCAGCTGTTCATCCTCCGTGTCAACTATATGGGAGGAATTGGCTCGGCAGTACAGCAGAAGGGGCTTAACTGAAATTAAAATTGCCAAAGGAGGGAAGCAATTAGACAGTGGAATCGAAAACTATCAGAGATCACGGAATCTACTTTTCTGAGAGTTGAAAAATGGTTAAAATTTTCTCTGCCTGCTATGCTGTCTGAAGGCAGGAGGGTGTCCCAGGTAATCTCGTACAGACTCTCGTGGGAACATTCTGTGCCAGTCTCATTTTTTGTATGTTTTTTCCTCCAGATAGCTATACCCACATATGTAGTGTGTATATAACTGATACTTAAAAAAAAAAAAAAAACAACACCAAAACCTTCCCTTTACAGGTAACTCTTTCCCATTCTGCTGTGGACTAATGCGAACCGAAAACTAGAGGGAAGTCAAAGTGGATCCTAAAAGTTCTGCCCAAGGTGGAATCTCTCCGTGAAAGACAAAAACTCAAAACATGCAACTTTTCGAATCACGTTTACAAAGGCTTCTCCTTTATCATAATTCCTGGTTAAAACCTACCTACCAAGAATACTATTAGATAGTTCTTTAGCACTCCTCAGTATACCTGAACTCCAGGTTGCAACCTGTAAGGGAATTTCCACCAAGGGCCATGAGCCAGCAGTCTGTCTCCTGTGAGGAGCTGGGCTTCGGAAGAGTCAGGCGCTGATGGGAAGTCCGCCGCCTCTGCTCGGCTGGCAGCCACTTGAGCCACGTGTGACCTGCTTGCTTGCTTTCTGTCAAAGGAAAGCATTTTCATTCTGCCCCAATTCGAAAACCAAACCCCAAATTCACAGGTTAAAGAAAACAGTCCTCTAAACCGGTGGGACAGACATGTTAATACACTGGAAACAGGCTATATAAATTCAGACGAGTTAAACCGCATGCCCTTTTGTCACTGACCAAATTGTTAAACTGATGTCTTGGCAGGAGACTTCTATTTCTCTGAAGATTCCCTGGATCCAAACCTCTGCGGTATTAAAGCAAACAGAGTAAATATTTTCCTTGCAGTTTACATCCCAGATCTAAATATTTCCAAGCACGTCAAACTCACTTTTCTCTACCACTCCCTGTAGGGTCCACGTAGACTTTGGCTGCCAGAGAACCCGGCTGAACTCGCCTTGGGAGGGGCTGTGTCCCTGAAGACTGGGAGAGCTCAGAGCAGCAGGCCAGAAGCGGTGTCTTGCAGCTGAGCCGCTGTGCTTGGCAGAGGCAGCGTGTGCAGCAGCAGGTGTGCAATCTGCTGATTTCTCCAGACAGGGAGGCAGGGATGCTCTGCCCCTGCTATTTGCTCCCTCAGCTTAAAAGGCTGCGATTTCCCTGTTACCTGTTTGCAGAGAAGCACCAAGCACCTGCCCCCGGGAAACCTGCACTTCCTTTGGCTAGCTTTTACCGTCCAAGTCGTTCTTCCAGCATCCTGTCTTGTGCTGTCTAAAGCTAGTTCCACCTGTAAAACAGGGTGATTCCTCTGAAAAACCCAGCACAGCGTATTGGCAGCCTATTCCTTTCTCTCTACCTCCCCTGTTTCGTATTATTGTGTGTTCGGTCCCAAACAGGGTTGAAGTACTCTTAGAAAAAGACAGCAAAGAATCACAATTGAGCATACATGCCATTTCAGTCAGTATTTCTTGAGACCGTGGGGCATCTTGGGGACTTATTCTGAAAGCGTCCCAACCTAGGGGCAAAGGCAGTGCTCTACTTTTTATAAAAATGGTTTCTTTTTGCAGGTGTGGACAGCAAGTTCTCAAACTGTCATGACAAATGCAGTCTAACTGAACTCAGACAGGAAAATAACGAATGTAACTGTGGGCACTGACACCCTTGTCTTTGGGTTCAGAGAGGTACTCCGAAGTAGAGGGTGCAGGTAACTCCTGCCTTTGAAGACCGCACCTCCATTTATCCTGCATTTCCCAGTGCGAGCGGACACTGGGCTGCACCGCCCAGACCCCCCTTCACTGTAGCATCGCTGCTGCCCTTCAGGGGCTCAGAGTCCTGTCGCCTGACAGTCATTAGCTATCAGCCCCTTCAAGTGTTGCCTCAGTGGCCAATAGCTGCCTCATTCACGGTCACATTCCCTCCCCAGGTGGCCTGCTCCAGCAACTGACTGGTGAAGAAGGAAGGTCCTGTCCACATCAACCCAACTTGAGAGAACTCCGAAGGGTCATTCTAGCTCCGGAGCTCCCTGGGCCCCCCCCCCCCCGGGCTGTTGCTGGGCCCCTACTGCAGCTGTCTCCCTCCCTGTAGTCGGCCTCCTCCTTCTCCCTCCACAGGTGTTGCTCCCAAGGGTACACCTTAGGAAACATCCTGACCTCTACTGCCCATGTCAGTATCTGCTTCCCAGGGAAGCCTGCCTTGGCCAACAGGCTCAGACTTGGCCCGTTTAGGGGGAATCATTTCCGTGTTTGAGTCAAGAGGTCAGTCAACCAGGTGTTTGATAAATGGGCCCAATAGATTAACCAGTATCTGTGGGAACATCAAAAAGGAATAGTAGCCACACCTTTCTCAGCAAGCATTTCTAGTCTAGTAGGGGAGAAGGCATAAACACATGGAACGATAACCCGTCATATTACAGAATAACATAACTGTCAGAGGATTACGTGATGTTGGGTTTTATCAGAAGGGAAGATTGGTTTTAGGACAGAAGAGTTGCTGGCTGTCTGGGGATCATCAGGGTTAGGGTAACCTACCATCCCCTGCAGGCTATTCTTCCGTGAAAGTTAATTTCTCAGTATCTAAAGAATCCTCACCTTGCAAAGGAGCTTGATTCCAGATGGCCCTTCTGCTTCTTCCTGCCTTGTAATGAAGCCACCAGACGGCACACAAGAGCAACAGGTGAAAAGCATATTCCCATAAATACTGCTGCTGTGAGATTTGCCCTACTTGGTCCCCTTCTTTCTGTTTGCTTAGGTTCCCAGAGCTTCTCAGCTTTTCCCGTCCAAGCTTCAAGGCACTGGCGTCCGTCAAAGTCACCCTGCCCTTCTTCTCACTGAGCCGGTTTGCCGGCTCAGTCCTGCCAATTCAAATCGCCAAAGATAGGTCTTGCTCTTGTCCTGATTCGTCTTATTTTTGCAGAGATCTCCTCAGTTGACCTTGCTTTTCCTGGCATTCTTACTGTCTCCACTCCTACTTCTAAACTCTCACCTCCACGTGGCTCCTCTAGATTTTATCACCCTCTGTGAACTCTCAGCTTCTCTCTAGAACTTAACGGGATTTGCTCTATCTTTATACAAAATCGCAGTCCAAGAGGAAGGTGAAGGGCACAGTTATCTATTAATTGTGACCTTGGGCAAATCATTTAACACTGCTCATCTTTCAGTAGTCTTATTTATAACATGAGGATAACAATTTCTACTTCCCATAGATGAGAATGATAATGATTAACTGGCATGGAAGCGAGAGTCTCCTGGGAAGAAGTCAAAACAAAACACAAACACAAAATCCTCGCACAATCATTACAATTCATCAAATGTTTATCGCATGCCAGGCATCATGCAACGCTTAATCATTATCTATAAACTTCCCGTAGAAATTCCAAGGAACTAAGTGACAAGAGGTTGTACCAGTTGGTACTAAAAACATTAATCTAGCTTTTGCTGCTCTGGAATCACTTCCTCTCCATTCTTGCTCATGACCATCCCTCCTTTCCATCTGTTCTTGTTCATTCTTACTCCCACCTCATCCTGGGTGAAGCTCATTTAAAATGCCTAATCTGTTTCCCTAACTCTAATCAAATCTCTCTGCACAATTCCCCTGCCCTGTCAGGCTTGGAGCCAGGCAAGGAAAAGCTCCTTGTGGCAATGTCTTAGCTGCTAGGGTGGGGATCTCATTATTTGTAGTAGAGTTAACAAGATCAGAGATGGAAAGCTGGAGCAAAACTGCTGTCAAAGCCGGCATAAATAACAGGACTGCTAATCCGAAGAGGACATCAAATTTTGAACATGGTCTTAGATACTAAATCATAATAAGTACGAAAACAAGAACTAATGAACAAATAGTATCTAAACAGATACGAAAAAAATAAAGTCTAACTATTTTTAAATGGTGGTGGATACATGACTTTAAAAAGTTATTTTTTTTCAATTGAGATGCAATTAACACACAAAATTCATCATTTCAAAATGTACAACTCAGCGGGTTTTAGTGTACTGACAAAGTTGCACAACCGTCATCACTCTAATTCCAGAGCAGTTCCTCACCACAAAAGGAAATTTCATATTCATTAACAGTCACTTCCATTTCCCCCTCCCTCAGTTCCTGGCAACCACAAATCTCCTTTTTGTCTTGATGGTTTTAAGCCTGTTCTAGACAATGTGCTTCAGCCTCTGGCTGGCACTGTTCTGATGGATATATTTAAAGAGTCTGAAATGTACTACGTAGCTTCTTGTAAATTGCCACCCATTGTGACACGTGACTTGGCTCTTCCCTTCCATCAAGATTTTAATGTCCTCACTCTTCCTTTTCTCTTTCCCTCAGATTACTGTCTGCATAGTAGAGTCCAAAATCCTTCCTCTGGGTTTAAGATCCTTCAGCATAAATTCCATTTCCCCCGCCCCCCAATTTTGCACTTCCTTACCTCCTCATTTGTGTTCCTATGTACTTGTTCATAAAAAACCCCAATCATGTATGGTCTTCATGACCAGATCCAATGACACCTCACCCCTCACGTTTCCCTAGATCAATCCAGGAAGTTACGACATCCAGCTGCGTACCCTCACCACTCCACAGCACTTACGACCATGATTCCCCAGTGTATGGAAGTTAGTTCTCCCTCTGGATTTTAAGTTGCCTAATTGATGGCATCATGTCTCTTGGTCACTCACAGTGCCTGGCACACCATAAGGACACAGTAAGTACCTGGTGGACACATTGTATGAGTGAAAAGGAGACTGGGTGAAATGCCCAAAGTTACTCCAACCCGGATAACCATTACATAGAATTCTGGAATTAAAGACCAAATAATACCGCCTACAATGCTACGAATGCAGTCACTCAACTATATCTAAACTTCAAATACAATATAACACATGCTAGAGAGTTCTATAAATTGTTGGAGATATAAAGACATTTATGTGAATGGGAATCTTGTAACTCGAAAAGAATATTGGTTCTAAAGCAAATGAAGACCATTTGCCCAGTGAAGTTAGATTATTATTGAGATTTAGATGTTGATTGATCTTTGGTATGAAGAATTGGGATTCGATAATTTCTCCCTTCTTGGCAAAGCCATTATCTTTAACATGGCCATTCTTATCCCTTAGTGTGAAAATGGTAATAAATCACCATAGTGATTATTTCTGTACGTATGCGGAGAGTCACTTCTAACTTTCATCCTTCCCAACACAGCTCAATGGTTCGCCTGCCTTTCCAGCTAGTTTGCTTTGAAAGTGGGAAGTCCATTTAAACCGGCTTCATTTCCTTTGACATCCATCTCAAATTTTCATTAATTAATTCATTGTGCAAACGTTTTATGAAGGTCCTATCATATGTGAGGTACGGTATTATTCAAAAATTAACACACTAAAGTGAAGATAATTAAACATAAGTTTAAAAGATGCATGCACAAAAGAGGTTTTAGAAAAGCTATGAGTTCAGAGAATGGTAAGGTTAAAGGTGTTCTTTGGACATGCTTGTTTCCATCTGATTGGCTGTGTAAATATCATACCTGACCATTTCCCCCTTTTTCGTCTATATACAGGATGGTCAGAATCAACTTTTATGGACCATCCCTAGCCATATAATAGTCTGACCTACAGTACAAATTTGATGTGTCCATGGAACCTCTGAGTTTTTCTCACTTTGTCACGTCTATTTTCCCTTCATCTGCTCTTATTTTTTTGTTTTTACTTTTGTTTTGTTTTATGTATTTTTTTAAGCCATCTAAAAATATATTTTAAATGAAGTGGGACATAAGCGGTGATGCTAAAAATAATTCTGGGAAAGGCATAGTAAAGAGAACTGCAGAATTTCTTGCACCTGTTCACTCAGAGCAACAATTTTTTTAAGTGTCATCATGTCGTTTAGTTAAAAATTGCAAAGGATGTTAATTAGACAGGAGATATTTATATATATTTTACTCCAAGCATACTGATTCACACACCCTAATTTGAATTGCCTGGTGTGATCACAGGGTTTCATGTAAAGGCAAAGCAAAAATCACTAATTACAGGATTTGAAAACATTAGAATATGTGGTCTCTACTCACTTTACCACTCAAATCCTGATCTGAAGAGTTAAATTAATCTACATATGGGTAAAGGTAATCTCCATAAAAGGAAAAAGCAATCTACATAGAGTCAGTCTACATTAATGTCTCTTAAATCACTGAGTGAATCAATAAGCAAACTGTTCTCTGAGCTGAAGCGCACTGGATAGATGCTTTACATGCGGTCTTTAACAGGATCCTCAAATCAGTCCTGAAGGCTTATGCTACCTTCCCTGTCTCGCTGAGAACAGACAGGTGTAAGGATGTTTAGGTAATAATAACGTAAGCGCTGCTCTCAGTGCTTTGCATGCCCTGACTCGTTAGTTCTCACACAAAACCTATGTGGTAGAGTCTATTTATTGTTAACCTCATTTTATGATCGAAGATAACAAGGGACAGAGAAGTTTCATCAATTTCCCAAAGCCGTGCAATGAGTGATGAAGCTGGGATTCAAACCCCAGCAGTCTGACTCTATTCTACTTTAACCACTAAACTGATTTCCCCAGTTTATTTTGCTGAACAAAGCACAGATATTCATGTCCTACACCAAAGTCCACAATCTTTAATTTACACCATGCTGCCTTAGGATTCAGTCCAAACTACACTTACTGCTTGCACCCTTTTAGCTGGATTCAGACAGAATTAGTTATTCCTTTTCCCGGGTCTTAGCACATTCTCCCTCTCTCTCTCTCCCTATCTATCTACGTATATATGATAAAATATATATAAGATATATATATATATATATATATATATATATATATGAGATATATATGAGATATACATTTGTATTTGTATATATCATATATATAAATAAATAGTACTTTTCATCTTTCCTTTTCATAATCTTTTAACACATACATTTACATTAAAAATACAATTTCCTTAAATGCAGGGATTACCAAATCATGAAATAACTTTTCCTTCAGTAAATATATCTTGAAAATATAAATGAGTCAATGAACAAATGAAAAGTCCCACAGCATACACCTTTGGCCTATTAAAATTTCATCAATGCCTGAAATTCCATACTTAGAGATTTATTATTTTGGCTTAAGAGGTCCTAGAAAGAGTTGATATATTAATTCAGATCTCTTTCATGTGTTAACATAAATAGATTCATCAGACCCTTTCCAGAGAATAGTTTTGATGGAGCAAAGTACAGATAGGACAACAAATTAATTAATTAATTCCTTGATAAAGTTGCCTGGGATATCCTCTGAAGGAAGTGAAGGATGTGAGGAAGATACGAGGAAACTAATCTTGCAGACTTTGGAAATTTCTTTTTTGGCCTGAGCATTTACCAGCATTCTCAAATCCCATCTAAAATATCATTCACAAATAAAATCCTTCCTTGAACGAGGGAAGTGGAGGGTGATAAACTGGGGATGGTGAGTAGACTAAAGCTAACAGGTGTGTGAGATTCCAAGTTGTTGTCACCTGTGTTGCCCAGGCCTGGCTGGGCAACAGAATCACCTGGGGACACTTGAAAACTTATCTTACCTGTGCCCCAACCCCAATAAATCACCTGAATCCTCTACAGGTTAAAAATTGAAGACAAAAACCCTCCCCATGAGATTCTAACATCAGAAGCTTGGTGAGAGAAAGCAGAGTTGCTTAACGAACTAATGTTTTAGGCCATGCGTCACCATACTCCACATGGGTTTGGGGTAGTCCAGCTCTGAAAATTTCTCTCCACCTCTTAACATCAACTTCAAGCCCTAAGTTTTCCCGGTAGTGGGATCACTGGTGGAATGGATGGCACGAGGGCCAACTTTGTGGGCATTCGCCCTGTACAACCACAGGGGGGCCACCATTGGAAGGGCTCTGTGTTTGGTTTAATGTTCTGCTGTCATCTTCCTGCAGTTCTTAGTAATGTTTAAAAAAGGGATCCACATTTTTATTTGGTCCTGGCCCAGCAAATTACATAGCTGGTCTAGGGTGGCGTTTATTAAATGGTAGGGAGTTTCATGGAACATGGGTGGAAAATAGTCTAGCAAGTTTTCAGCTCCAGTTAACTAGACGCAAATGAAGTAATTTGTGAGGGTGTCACTAAATATCCAGAGGATTCTTGGACAAGTCAGTTCTCTGGGTGGGCTTTATCACGATCTTTAAAAAAGGAAAGAAAATATGAAAACGAATATATGTATGTATATGTGTGACTGGGACATTGTGCTGTACACCAGACACTGACACACTGTAACTGAATGTACTTCAATAATAATAATAATAAAGTAGGCTTCAAAGACAGCATAAAAGAGAATGTAACATAGCTCCTTAATTTTTTATAATGGTTACATTTTGAATGATCATTTGAATGTATTTTGTTAATAAGATATATTAATAAAACTTAAAAGAAAAAAGAAAGGTGGTGTAGATGGCCCCCAGGATCACATCTGGTTCTAGTACAGTGGCAGAAACTGCTCTGTGTTCAGCAAAACCTACTTCCTTTTCTCCCTTAACACGCAGCAAGACTGCACATGCAAACATCTCTTGCAGATAGGTGTGGCCACGTGTATTAGTTTGCTCGGGCTGCCATTACCAAGTACGGCAGACCTGGTAGCTTAAACAACAGAAATTTCTTTTCTCCCAGTTATGGAGCCAGAAGTCCGAGATCAAGGTGTTAACAGGGTTGGTTTTCTCTGAGGCTGGTCTTTTTGGCTTGTACGTGGCCATCATCTCCCTCTCCCTTCACATGGTCTTCCCTCTGTCTGTGTCTGTGTCCACACTTCCTCTTCATTTAAGGACACCAGTCATACTGGATCAGAGCTCACCCTAATGCCCTCAGTTTGACTTCAATGCCTGTTTAAAGACACTATCTCCAAATACAGTCACACTCTGAAAACCAAGGGTTAAGACTTCAACATATAAATCTGCGGGGGATGTAACTCAGCCCATAACACCATGTGGTGGAGTACTGACCAGTCAAACACAGACAGGATTTATAGAGGCCACCTCAGATCAAGACTCCAGACACCTCCCCTTTCCCCCTTTCCCCCTTTCACCTGGACGAAACTTAGAGACCACCCTCTAGACAACCTTGAAAGCCACATGTTGAAAACCAATGATCCACAAAGTGGAAGGAGCCTGGGTCCCTGAGTCAGTACTCAGAGAAGAGCCACTCCACCAGATGCGCCAACATAGAAAGGCAACGTGCATAAGAAACAAGCTGCTGTTGTGTTAGGCTCTGAGGTTTGGGGCTGTATCTGTTACAGCAGCTGGTGTATCATAGCTAACATAATCATTCCATGAAGATTCAGAGAAATGGAGACATCATGTCTGCCTTGCTCCAGTTAAGCAATTGCCAATGAACAAGCACCTACTGGGTGCTTAGAGTCATGCTAGGTGTGGTAGGGCACAAAGGAATAAGAAGCACGGTGCCTGCCTGCCACACTGCTGCTAGGGTAATAGATTGTAAGAACGCTGTTAAAAGCTGCAATGGAGAGAAATACCTCCTAGTTAAAAGTTTAAAAGAGTGGTTTATCCAGGGAGGCTGGTGGAGTCAGAAAGGCTTCATTCGATGAGTTGGACATTGACCTTGGCTTGAAGCCCAGGAGAAATTTAGATCCAGGAAGGAGGACGGCCGTGAGGGAAACCAAACGTGAGAAGAAGCCACGTCAGTGAGAAATGGCGAGAATTCTGCCCAGCAGAAGCAGAGAATCCTGCCGGGGAGTGCTGGTGACGCAGACAAGCGCTAAGCCCAGGCCAGACTCAGGAAAGCCTGGGGAGCTAGCTAGGTTTACTTCAGGATGGCGGTCCAGTTCCTCAAATTTGATTAGGAAAACTCTTCAGAAAATTCTCTCTTGTGTCTTTTTCCTTGTCTTTTCCGTTGAGCACTTATTTCTAGGGCTTATGAACAGACGCTAAGATAGAACTACAAAGCAGCACCCCCCCCTCCACTCCTGTGGCTAATAATGTCACTTTTATTTCGTTTTTATTATTTTTATTCTGCCATCATGTGTAAGTCTTATTTCTAATTCCTGTTTTATCTTAGGATTTTTCCTTTTTTATAAAACTTCTGCTAAATACAAAAGGATTTCTCTCTTTCCTTATATACAACGTCACAGGGACTTAATTTTGGATTCTCAAGTAGAATATCATCATCGTCATCCCTTTGTTTAACCCCTAGCTTCCATCTCTTGCTACCTTAATTTAACTCTCTTGTTCAGCATCTCTCTCTTTCTCTTGGCCATTTGTTACAAGACTCCAGCCAGCATTTCCTGCAGCACTCAAGTCATGCCACAGTAATAGTTTTTCCATTGAAAAATACCACAAGTACACTATTTCCAATGGAAACACCGCAAGAACAGTGTTTCCACTGAGCGTACCACAACGAGAGTGTTTTTGTGGTATCTAAATTCTGAGATGAACTCGTAATGTTCATCTTGGATTC
Source organism: Camelus ferus (assembly GCF_009834535.1). Classification (NCBI taxonomy): domain Eukaryota; kingdom Metazoa; phylum Chordata; class Mammalia; order Artiodactyla; family Camelidae; genus Camelus; species Camelus ferus. The sequence continues at coordinate 28,978,035 of NC_045711.1, forward strand.
ATTATAACTAGGCCCCTATTCTCTGGAAAGCACTGAGACAGGGATGGAATTTTTATTTGTAGTTAAAAAAATACAATAAAAATAAAAGTTGGATGATGCCAAGACAATTTTGCACTTGCTTTTGTGAGTAAAATATAAATAGATTTAGCAAGTGAAAGAATGAGGAAAAACTTCATAAAAATGTACAGAGAGGCTTAGCAGCTGGAAAAGCTAGGGTTTGTGTGTGTGTGTGTGTGCGTGTATGTGTGTGTGTGCGTGCGTGTATGTGTGTGTGTGCGTGCGTGTATGTGTGTGTGCGTGCGTGCGTGCGTGTGTGTGTGCGTGCGTGCGTGTATGTGTGTGTGTGCATGCGTGCGTGTGTGTGTGATAAAATTTAAGGCGGCTCAGCCGCTGGGAAGGCAACAACCTGTAAAAATACTTAACATTTACAGCCACTCAGTGGCTGGAAAACCAACTTCTCATAAAATCGATTTAACATTTTGGTCGCTGTTGAAGACATTTAATGCATGCATGTTTATATATCTCTGTTTATGCTGTAGCCCCAAGGATTTCAGTGGGTTTTTAATAGTTATAAGTTGGAAGAGACCATTTGAAACTGTTGAGGGTATAGATTGTCTTTGCACCACTGACAATAATGTTTACCAGCACACATAGGTTGCTCTCAGACATGTTAGTAAGAGCACCAAATCTGACTAATTACACTCATTTTACTAACTTTTGCATTTGTATCATCTTGCTGATCTGTCATGTCCTACTTTTGAAGTCATTTTTAAACAAAATTTCCAGTTGGAATTACTCTCTTATTTTCCAGGAGTTGAAGACTAAGTTTCTTAAACCCTGATCTGCCTGTAGTTTGGCAAACAAAATTATCTGTCAGGATAGCCCAATTTTTTCCATTTCCCTTGTTATGTCTTAAATCAGTTCAGTTAAACAGGGTAACATTTTGCTATTTTTTTCCTTTTTTTTTGTTTGTTTGTTTCATTTGGTTAGTTCCACAAAATGAACTCGATGAGCAACTAGTTAAAGGGAATTCATTTTTTTTTAATCTCGGGGGGAGGAGGGGAATGGAATTGAAAAACTAAGTGGAATTTTTAAAATTTTTACTTGAAACTTTTCAAGTTAATAATACTGGAGAAAGTTATACTGGAAGGACGCTAAAATTCTAACACAAAGCCCATCATTTTATAGGTATGTGACCTTGGAGATAAAGAAGTTGCAGTATCTTGAAACTTCAAGTTTCTAATTGTAAAATATAGATGATTGTACTTGCTTTATCCACCTCCCTTGAAGGTGTTGAGGCTCAAACAATGTACTGTGTGGAAATGTGTTTAGGTGATGTCAAAGCACTAGGCATAAATATTCTCATAACCTAATAATAGAACTCTAACTCTCATGAAAACTCCAGCACATTAAAAGTAAAAGCATAATCAAAATTACAAGGATGTATATGTTCCTAGGCTTCCATTAAGTGGACATTTTTATCCTTTTGGAAGATGAAAGTTTGAGAAACTAGAAAAGCAATAGACAGGTCATACAAATGATTGTGAAATTACTCTGAATCCAGGTAATTATTTTATTCCGCTTTCTTCTCTGATCACAGCGCACCTCTGAGTAGACACATTCATATGGACTAATTAATTACTTTTTTTTTTTAACATTTTTTATTGATTTATAATCATTTTACTGGGCTAATTACTCTTAACCTATTTATTGTACTTAAGGTTTGAATCCTTTTTACTGTTTGGAGAAAGGCTTTCTGACTGTTTATATCAGAGTTTTCCCAGAGCAATTCAGTGGAGTAAGATCCTAGATCACTACTGTAGCATTTCACTCTGACACAGCAAGTATGACACATGGTTTTTTCCCCCTCCTCCTTCCTTTCTTCTTTGCATTCCAGGGACAGAAGCCACACAGAAAAAACTAACTGCAACCACCTCTTTTCCTACAACTCATTTTTATGGCTTAGAGCCCAAATGACATTATTTTACTGAGTGTCATGGCCTCAGCTAAGTTCCCTCCTCCCAAATGAATAGAAGCCCCTTAAGAGATAAATAGAAACAAACTGTTGAAATCTCAATTCTTAACAGTTCCCTGAATTTCTAGGCCACTGATCTGTCCAGATTAAAAACAAATATTGATAACTAACAAGTGTTTAAAATCTGGAACTTCTAATTCCAGCCAGGAACGCCCAGAGCCATCCCCTCTTTAATTCACTTTATAATTGAGAATTAGGTCAAGCAGTAATAGAAATGAAACATGAAAAACAAAGTTTCAAACTGTTACTTATTTGAGAGATCTTTCTCCTTGGAAACTTTACTCTTTTCTAAAGTGGAAATAAAAGCAAGATCTAGGAGAGGGTTGTGATTGAACTTGTTCTTAACTACTTAAAGATGCTTATTTTGTGCTCAGGAACAACATTACATTTTGGACATTGTGTTAAGAAAGGACCAAACAACAATATGCCTTGGTGGTAAGGCATGGATATTTCAACCTCACAGGAAAAAAAAAAAAAAAGTATTTTTTTTTAAAGTGTAACCTACAGAGACATGAGCTAACTTCACAAAATGTCTCACCTAACACTCGGGTTCCAGGTCACCAGGCAGGGTTTCCATGGGGCTCAAACCGCTGTCCTTTCCTCCCTCCCTGGAGATACCCAAATAGTGCAGGTTAACCACAGACCCCACTGCTGTGCAGTCATTCTTCCTGTGTGGAAGTGGCAAGACCTCTGACAGTGAAGAGTCTTCCAAAGTTCGAAAGTCGTAAACAAGATAAATCAAGAGCTACCACGGCAGGACCAGAAGAAGAAAATGGTCACGGGCAGTCGGTAGTCTAACTGGCTCTTGCTTTTCCCCATTCTACTGCTACTAAAGCCAAAGAGAGTTTCTTCTAGACCTATGAACACACTGGGAAATGAGTCATTACACTTAGTTAGGTTTCCTGAATATAGTGAGAATATAGTGAACACAGCATTATAACATAGTGTGATCTTGGAGGGACTACATTTAAAAGACAGAGGAATGTAGAAGATGGTTATATTCTCTTACGGATACTTCTATGATGTAAGGGAAAAATAAAACTCTCGTTAGGAACAGGGTATAAACAATCGATAAGTAACGAATGATAGTTGGTCTGGCAGCCTATGTCTCAAACTTACGAGTGTCAAGAAAATCTAAATGGTTGGTGAAAGTTGATTGAACAAAACAGGTGTCTTACCCACTTCATGGGTTGCACTTAATTTATAAACATTTTTACTGCTGGCCAAGAGTTTTAAAGTCAAGAGATAAAAGCATAGAGATGAAAGAAATGAGCAGTGTAAGAATATGTGAGAATAAGAAACAGCAAGAGGCTTCACTGAAGATATAGTTGGATCTGGGAGGGAAAAAAAAGAAAAAGAAAAAAAAACTACACTGAAAGAAGAGGAGGGCAGGGAGAGCAGAGGAGAAACTTCTGGAAAAAGATACTCTCTTGGCAAGATGAATGGAAAATAAAACTGCAGAATGAAAGACTGCTTAAAAGAGCAGTCCCTAATCTTCTGCCAACACAGGCTAATTTGTATTTCTGGAACTAGCAGAAAGGATGTCAGCTGAAACCCATGTTAGAGTCACCTTGCAGCAAATGTTCCACGGCACATGTGTAGGCAGGAGGGAATGGAATGAATTTAGGTTTCATAGAGTGAAGAATGGCTTCAGGAACTCCAAACATCCCATTCCTGATCTTCGACTTCAGAACATATGCTCTTTCATTCTAATTGCACATGGGAAATAAAGAGAACAGGGGCTGGGCTGTCAATTAAGATCTAAATTTGGCTCCAAGTGAAGAGAACTAGCACCCATCCAGCTGTAAATGCTTCTTTAATGAGGTATGAAGAACTAAGCTTGACACCAGGAAAAGTACCAGTGGAGCGCTGGAAGCACTGAAAGAGAGGTGAGCAAGCTACAGGCACTCCAGATTAACATTCGCACGTAGTCTTTAACGTGCTTTGGTGAGTGTGAAAAGTTATTAGTTTATGCTGTTCTTTGTTCTTGTTGCTTTTCACATCATTATGTTGACTATTAGATTGTAGGTCCCTAGAAAGTAACTCTTTATTCAGTCAATTTCCTTCTTCCTTTCCTCTCTTTCTCTTACCCTTCCATACTGCCTTCTTGTAAGTTCACTTGGAAGTACAAGAAAGTATAGTCTATTGAATTTTCACAAAATTAACATACCCTGTAAGCACAACCTGCACTCAAGATCACACAGCAGAAAAATTCTAACATTGCAGAAGCTCTGAATATCTCCTTCAAGTTATCACCAAAGGTAAACATCATTATGACTTATGACAACACAGATTAAATTTGCCTGTATTTGAACTTCATGTAATTAGGTTCATACAATTTTCCTTTGTGTTTGGCATTTATGTTTGCAATAATCATCCATATTGTTACATGAAGCAATAAATTATTCACACTCCTTCCCATTGTATGGATAGACTACAACTTTATTGATAGGCTCTTTTAACAGAAATTATTGTACATGTCTTTAGGTGAATATGTATATATACATATTTGGGGTGTATAGTTAGAGAAGTAGAACTGATGAGTTGTAAGATATGATCATCTCAGCTCTAATGACCATTGATATCCTCTTTGTCAAGTTCCTGTTCAAACCTTTTCCCCATACTTCTATTGGTTTTCTGCCTTTCCACTCTTAATGGTTTATTTTGACTGGACAGAAGTTGTTAATTTAGCTCAGTTATCTACATTTTTGCCCCTTTATGGATAATTAGCTTTTTGTATCTGATTTAAGAAATCTTTGCCTACTTGAAAGTCATAAAAATATTTTCTTATGTCTTATTCTAGAAGCTTTATTTAATTTTACATTTAGATCTACATTCTATCTGGAGTCAACTTCTGTGTATGGTGTGAGGTAGGAGGTGGGAGTAGCAACAACAGTAGGACAGAGAACTGAGGACGCGACTTAACTATTTGTTCCAAGAAAAGTCCTGCAAACTAGTTTCTCCAGGAAAATAACTTATCTAGGAAAGTCTCTCTCCTATCAGGATATAATAGGCTTCTTACCTAGGCAAGTGGTTCACTTATCAAAAATCAGTTTACTTACCTAGACTCACTTCAAGACTGTCTCTGTCCACCAACCCTGAACTATTATGTCACAGATTTGTTCTAATCTTGTAGAGTTCTCAGCCTTGAAACATCTACCTTAATCAGTTAGGTCCAAATCCCAAAGCTCCAAATACCTTGTTCTGACCTTTGTTTCCTTAATCAACAGGTTTTGGGGTGGTCTTTTTAGGCGTTGACAACAGACAGAGGAAAGATGTGTTGGGGCCCTTAGATAGTTAACCGACTCAGCTTCATTTACTGAAAATCTATACTACATCTCACCTTTGTTATAAATCAAGTAATCAAATATAAATTTTCTTTTCTTTTTTTTGCTTTCTAATCTATTCTATATATCTACCTTATGCCAATACCACACTTTCATAAATACTACAGCTTTATAATTGGCCTTATTTCCTTGGATTCTGCATCCCCAAACTTTGTTGTTCTTCAAGATTTTCCTGGCTAATTTTGGCCCTTATATTTTCAAATTTGCCAGTTCTGGAACCACTTGGCCAGTTTCCAGAAACACCTGCAAGGAATCTATTTAATCTACTGATCAGTTTGGGATGAATTGTAGTCTTTATACTATTGGAACTTCTAAACACATATATATTCATATAAGTATTTCTCTCACAAATGCTTTACAGTTTTCTGTGTAGATTTATTTTTACATTCATCTATCATTAGATTTATTCCTAAGTGTTTTATATTTTGATTAAATTATAAATGGTATCTTATTGTTTTATTTTTCTGTTTGTTGTATTCAGAGGTTTTGCTAAAATGACTTATTAATGCAAATTCCTAATCTGTTATGGATTATCTACTTATGCAATCATGTCATCTGTGAATAAACATCATTTTATCTCTTTCCAAACTGTGCATGTGTATAAATACTTTTGATAGCAAAGTAGCATTTTTCCTTATTGCAATATATCTGGTCTATGTGTTCTGGGTGGTCTTTTGCGGAGATGACAGTTGACAAAAGCAAGATTTATTTAACTCCTTTGAATTAGTCCTGGGATTGGAAGCAGAAGACCTGAACTCAAGTCTGTTATAACATAATTTTCAAAAGGGTAGAATCATGATGTTCACACAAATATACCATAAACATGTGCAAATTTTAAAAATTTAAGTCATTAATTAATGAGGAAAACTGTAAGATGTTAAAATCAGATCAAAAGAAAAATCTGAACACAAATACAAATATAGCCGTTCAGAAGTGTAAAATAAATTTGCTAATAGATGCAAAATGGGTCTATATCCACCAAGAATAAAATATAGTATTAGAATCATCTTTTCTACAGGGTGGAAATCAATTGCAAATTCACTAGATAAGATTTATTTGCATCCCAACAGACAAGAATCACTTATGTTACTTTCGGTCTTCTCCAGCTTACAGACTTGTAAAATGGTTCAATAAAAGGCTCAGATTTCTTTAAAAAGGAATTCCCAAGATTTCATTGAAAGAGCATCCAATAATCAGATGTTCATTTTAACATCTTTATGCTTGTTCCTGACAAATCTATAGAGTGATTTGGGCATGTGAATTAACATCCTTGAATATCAACTTTTCCATCTGTAAAGTGAGAATAATAATTCTTATCTTATGAAGTATTACGAGGATTCAATGAGGTGATGGTTATGAATACATTTAAAAACTATAATGATCTATAAATGTAATTTTATTTGAAACATCATAATATTTATTCTTATAATAAAATACTCATTTTAAGAGGTACCAGTTCAAACTTGTTCCAGTTCACTGTTTCACTGCCACACACTCCTCACTACAACTTTTTCAATTTTGCCACAATTCTCCATTCCCAGTGTCTGGGCTCGACTTTCACTGTTCAAACACTCTTCAGCATTAAGAATTCCAATTCTTTATTAAATGCTTGCAATTTGCTCTCTGTGTTCTCTTTGTCCACACATAAGCATCTTTGAATAATAATCTAAGGATACTGCTTAAGAAATAAGGCATGAATTGGCACAACCACTACTGAAAACAGTATAGTCTTTCCTTAAAAAACTAAAAATAGAGTTACCATATGATCCAGCAATCCCACTCCTGGACATATATCCAGAAAAGATGAAAACTCTAATTCAAAAAGATATCTGCACCCTAATGTTCATAGCAGCACTATTTACAACAGCCAAGACATGGAAGCAACCTAAGTGCCCATCTACAGACACACGGATAAAGAAGATGTGGATTATATATATATATTATATATATATAATATATATATATTGGAATATTACTCAGCCATAAAAAGGGATGATATATTGCTATTTGCAGCAACATAGATGGACCTAAAGAATATCATAGTGAAGTAAATCAGACAAAGAAAGACAAGTATTATATGATACCACTTATATGTGGAACCTGAAAAATAAAGCAAATGAATATAGTTTCAAAACAGAAACAGACTCAAAAACATAGAAAACAAACTTATGGTTACCAAAGGGGAAAGGGGAGGATAAATTAGGAGTTTGGGTACATACTATTATATATAAAATAGATAAACAACAGGATTTACTGTGTAACACAGGAAGCGATATTCAATATCTTGTAATAACCTATAATGAAAAACAATCTGAAAAATACTAATAAATATACATGTAACTGAACCACTATGCTGTACACCTGAAATTAAACACGATATTGTAAATGAGCTATACTTCACTTAGAAAGAAAGACACGAGTAATGGGATTAATATACATTAAGAAGTGACTATAATCCAAGTATTGTGCTAGGTTTCCTACACACTCTGTTTAATATAATTCAATATTTACAATGTCCTGTAAGATATTATCCTCAAGGAGAAACTAAAGATCAGAAAGTTTAAGTACTTGCTCTAAAATAATGACTAGTAGATTTGTGTTAAAAATCCAGCCTATACAATTTCAATGTCTATTTTATTTCTCTATACTTTGTACAAAGAAACAAAAGGAAGGTGAGGTGGAAAGCAAGGAATGTTCCTAAATAAAACCAAACCAAGTAACTAATTTCTGTGTCCTCAGAGTGAAGACACAAACTAATTGGCATTCCTAGCCACTGTAGGTAGAGTATGACCTCCAATCTGCAGAAGGAGATCTAGCAGAGAAGTAGGACCTGCACACTCTCACCTTCCTTGCCTCCTCATTGCCAGGAAGGCAGCAGATTCTCAATAATGTATTTCTGATGTAATCATTAAGCTCAAAAAGCATGTTTCTAAAAATCACTCTCTAGCACACTCATTGTCAATTTATTCTGTTGGTTTAAATAAGATTTTCTTTTCTAATATATATTAGCCAGAGAAATCATAAGTATCTTATTTGAATTCTGATCATTTAATCAGGGTATTTCTTTTGTAATTATTAAAAAAAATTCTTTATTATAATATTTCTGCTACTTTGGCTTATCAATGTTTATAGTGACACTGTAATGAATCCTGGAAAATGGTTTTATAGAGACATAGATATACAAGTAAATAGATGTAGGTCTAGATGTAAGTATACACAAATACAGGATTATCTATTTATCCATTTTTATCATAGCTATATGCTTCAGATAGATATGATTACATGTCCTCTCCAGAATGCCTCCAGGTCCTTCAGTCATTTTTTATAAGGTTTCTAGAAGTCAAGTTAATCATTTTACTTTTATCACTATTTTGCAGAAGAGGAAAGAAGTTAATATGAAGTAAGTTCTCCAAGTTGACTAAATGACTTTCCAAATGAGGAATAGAAGGCAGCTAGTTGACCAAGATTGTTTCCAGTATTTAACTGTGATGGAACTTCATAACAACTGTGAAAGGGTCACAGACTATGATTCGAAAAGAAACCCTAAACATCGCAGAAATTTTTTCATAGCGCATGTCCCTGCAGGTGGCAGGAGCAACTCAATGTGAATTTTAGGCATTTTCCAAATGACTGGCTATGCCCCAGAGGGTGTAAATCTTAATTAACAAAATCCTCTCTCTCTCTCTCTCTCTCTCTCCCTCTCTCTCTCTCGCTTGCTCTCTCTCTCTCTCTCCCTCACACACACACACAGACACACAGACACACACACACACACACACACACACACACACACACACACAGCCAAACATGGCTGATACAGAAGTGGACCAGAAGAAAGGAACACTGGTTCTATAAAAGCTAGACAAGGGACGATGGTTCTCAATCCCAGCTGCATGTTAGAATAACTTGGACGAATTTGTTAAATGACTCACCCATTTCCAGAAATTCCAATTTGGTTGGTCTACTACCAGCATTAACTTTAAAAGCTCCCAGGTGATTCTAATGTGCAGCCAGGACCGAGACTCACTTGCTATACTGCTTTTAATAAAAGCCAGATGGGAGGAATAATTTTGAATTAAGACATAAAATGATATCCCTCATATTATCTCCCAGTTTCCCAAGGGATCTGGTACCACGTTTCTGTAGAGGGTCAGCTATAATGAACTAAAAGTGTTGTGGAAAGAGCTGGACGTTGACGATGCTATGAGAGTGGAAGGGTAAGATAATGATACAGTATATTCCTGAAATAGAGTAGAACCCAAATAAGGAGTTCTTGTCCCAGATTTCATCTCGGCAAATCAAAGCTGATGCATAAGGATTCAAACCAAACAGGAGCTGCATGCACACTGACACTGGGGACTGCTTGCTAAGGGTCAATGCACATAATTTTCAGGGTCTAATGCACAAGAAAAAAGAGGAACCCCTGTTTAAAAAAATCACTACGACTTCAATTAAAAAACATATATATATACATACATACATTTTTTAAAAAAATCACTAAGATTTCAAGACATCAACAACAGTGTTAAGTCAAGCATGAGGGTTGTTTTTCTCTGAATTCCTTCAAGATCTTTCCTTTATATGCAGTTTTCTGCAGTTTGAATATGACATGCCTAGTTCTGTGTATGTCTCCCCCCCTCCCTCCCTCCCTCTCTGTCTCTCTCTCCCTCCACCCCTCCTTTTACACTTACTCTGCTTGGTGTTCTCTGAGTTTCAGGAGTCCGCACTTTGCTCTCTGTCACTTATTTTGGAAAATTCTCAGCCGTTACACCTCACATATTTTTTAGCCCTACTTTCTCTGTCTTTTTTTTTTTTCTTTCTGGGTTTCAATTACATGTGTATTTCATCATTTGATATTGTTGAATGGTTCTTCCACACTCTATTCTGCTTTCTCCTATCTACGTACCCAATGCTGTATAACCAGTCTTCTCTCTTGGCGTTTCAGCATTGGATGTTCCTATGTACCTGCTAACCTAGCTTCACGCTCAATAATTCCTCCCTTGACTACAGAGGGTCTACTGGTTAACCTGTCTGTACTGGGTTGAATAGTGTCCCCGCACAAATCCACATCCTTCCCAGAACCTCAGAATGTAACTTCATTTGGAAATAGTGTTGTTGCAAATGTAAGATGAGGTCATGCTGAAGGAACAGGGAGCTTGAATCCAATACGACTGGTGTAGTTATAATAAGAGGTGAAGAGACAGACAAAGAGAAGACAATGCCATCGGAAGGCACAGGAATAATGCTATGTGACAACAGAGGAAGAGATCAAAGTTATGCTCCCACAAGTCAAAGAACACCGAGGACTGCCAGCAACCACCACAAACTAGGAGATAGGATCGGAACAGATTTTCCCTCTGAGGCCCCTCTGAAGGGCCCAACTCTGCTGACATCTGAACTTTGAATTTCTGGCGTACAAAAGTAGGCAAGAATAAATTTCTGATGTTTTGAGCCACCCATTTTGTGGTATTTTGTTACAATAGCTCTACGAAACTAATACACTGTCAAAGACATTCCTGATCTTTGTCACTCAGTTTTATCTTTCTAGTACTTCTAGTATTTTTAGGTTCCATCTCTCTATTTTAGTTTCCATATTTTTGCCGAAATTATCCACCTAACCTTGCATTTATCCTCTTTTTCATAACTTTTCATAGTTATGTTACATTGCACGGATGAGTTCTAACGTCTGGGTCATATCTGAGTCTGGTTCTGTTAACGATGTGTCTTGGCAGCGTGTTATGTGAGTTCTGTTAGTTTGTTTTGTTTTTTTTAGTATGCCGTATAATTTTTTTTTCTTGTAAGCCACACATTTTGTGTAGGACGGCAAAGACTGAGGTAAACAGAGTTGTATGCTTAGAAACGGGCTCATGTTTCCTTCTGCTGAGTCTTTAGTGTGGGGTTTGAATCAGCCTAGGGCCAGAGCTGAGCTGGGCTTGGGGTTTGCTGTTGCCATGGTTACCCTCAAGCACCACCAGCCTCAGCTCCCTCCAGCACACCCTTGTGTTTAGGGTGGTGCTAAGCCTCTGCTCTGCCAGACGGTGTTTTCCTTCCTCCATTTCTGTTCCACTCCCAGTTTCTCGTCTTCTCTTCACGCTGTGTCTCCCGAGGGTCTTTCTCCTGCAGTTCCACTGTTCCGGTTACTCAGTGCTTGTTAGACTGCTTTGGGTGGGAGGAGGGGTTCTGTCATTTTGCATAAACCTCGGGCTTATGCAAACACCGTGTTCCTAGGCCTTGGGGATCTGGCCTTCTGTGCTCCTGCCACACCCGCAGCTCGTGTTCCCAACTTATATCCCTGTCCCTCTCCCAGGCTTACAGGATTGTTGTTGTTGTTCCCTTTGCTTAGCTGCAATGAGATTTAACCAGCGACCTAAAGTCTAGAAAGCTCCTTACCCATTGTGCCTCTCCTGCTGTAAGGACTCATCGTAGAGGTGAGATGGGGCCTCATGTCCCCCCCACCGAGACTGCTGTCCTCCTGCCCCAGCCCTGTGCAATTCGGGACACTTTCTCAAGACTCTGCCAATTTTTTTGTGAGCATCCAGGGAAGTCCGTGGAAAAGAGCCTGCCAGTGGGTGCAAACTATTCCCCTACTGCCAGCCCCCAAGGTCTCCACACTCTCTCCAGCCCCTGTGTGGCCTCCCCAAGTGCACGCACAACTCGAGCTGAATTCTTTTCCCTGTGTCTCTGGTTACGTTTGCCCCGGGTAAGCAATGCTCGAACCTCTGCTCTCTCTGGAGGTATCCGTCTCTCCTTCGAGTTTGGACTAGCTCATTGCTCCGAAACCTCCACTCTCTGATGAGTTTAAGAAAAATCATGAAATCAGTTTGCCCAACACTTTTTGTTGTTGTTTTAGGATGGGGAGCTGCGCTCTTCCTAGTTTGTTCCCAAGTAGCACCCAGAGGTCAGAGAAGATGTTTTTGCTACTGTTATTATGACTCCTGTTCACAGATGGTTTTGCCAAGTGCTGGATTAACACGGGGGCTATAACTTTGTCCTGAGACTCTGGCAGCTCATATCAGAGATTATTCTTACTTTATGGAGTACTTAGATGTCATCCATTTTAATGGGATTTAAATTACCCAGTGAATTCAACAAAAATGTATGTGTCACTACAATATACTCGGTACGTAAGGCACTAAGCACATGAAACAAATCAAAGCTCCTTGTTATCCTGGAGCTTATCTTTGAGTCATAGCAAAGTGAAGAAGCAGTTTTACCTTAAAATGAAGAATGTAACAGGCTATTTGCAATCCCTTCCCTATCACCATCTATAAGGTAAAATCCACACTTCTTATCATGACATACCAATGGCTTTCTAGGGATCCCCTATCTACTACATTCTCTTCCTGTCTCTGTTACTTTCTGCCTTGAAGTTAAATTCGAAATACCAAGCAAACCTTAGTCCTTCTCTTACCTCAACACACACACACACACACACACACACACACTCACCTCACACATTGATCCACCAATTTTTTACTTTATTTATCATGTCACTTTTTTAAACCTCAAACCACCAGCTATATTTATCAGTCTGTAAATCATAAAATATCTGATTTGTAGAATTTTAAAGCTCCTGCAAAAGATTCTTGCATGACACCTTCAAGAATATGCCACAATCCAATAAGATTGTTTTTAATATTTGAATGTATTTTTCCACAGACAATTCGACTTTCCTGGGGCTGTGAAAGGTGGGTATGAGAGGGTGAGGAGAAGCAATTTCTAAAAACATAGTGTGTTGCTATTAACTATGGCATTTTCCCAACTTACTCACTCTTGTTCATCTTCTTTCCAGACTCAGGTCAGGTGCCACTTCCTCTAGGAAGCCCTTGTTTGACTGTTTCAAGTTACGTGGTCCCTCCTCAGAGTTCCACAGCGTCTTTATATTTGACATTGATGCCTCTGCCTCCTTTTCAAGATTAAGAATAATTCTCAAGAATTGGGACATTTCTAATTTAATTTTTATCTTCTTCGAGCCTACCATAAGTAATACTTGGAGTTAAAACTCAGCAGAAGAGGCTGTGTTTTCTCTGTTGCATATTCTTGCCTCCTTTCTCCTACATTATTGACCATTTCTATGTGGGCTTATTTCTAGACTCTCTATTTTTTCCATTGATCTATACATCTGTTTTTGTGCCAGTACCATGCTGTTTTGATTACCATGGCTTTGTAGTATGCTGTGAAGTTGCAGAAGGTGATACTTCCAGTTTTGTTCTCTTTTCTCAAGGTTGCTTTGGCAATTCAGGGTCTTTTTCAGCTCCATGTAAATTTTAGGATTATTTGTTCCAGTTCTGTGAAAAAATGTCATGGATGTTTTGACAGGGGTTGCATTAAATCTGAAGTTTGCTTTGGGTATTATGAGCATTTTAACAATATTAATCCTTCCAATCCCAGAGCAATGGAGAAAAGACAGCCTCTTCAATAAGTGGTGCTGGGAAAACTGAACACTACATGTAAAAGAATCAGATTAGAACATTTCCTCACATCATATACAAAAATAAATTCAAAAGGGATTAAAGACCTGAAACCATAAAACTCCTGGAAGAGAACACAAGCAGAACACACTTTGACCTAAATTGTAGAAATATATTTTGGGATCTGTCTCCTAAGGCAAAAGAAATACAAGCAAAAATAAACAAATTGGACCTAATTAAACTTAAAAGCTTTTGCACAGCAAAAGAAAACCAATGACAAGATGAAAAGACAACATACTGAATGGGAGAAAATATTTGCAAATGCTATGACGAACAAGAGCATAATATCCAAAATATGCAAACAGCTCATACAACTTAGTATCAAAAAAAAAAAAAGCCCAATCAATAAATGGGCAGAAGACCTGAATAGACAAGACATTTTTACAAAGAATTCATATAGATGGCTAATAGGCACGTGAAAAGGTGCTCTATATTGCTAATTATTAGAGAAATGCAAATCAAAACCACAATGAGCTATCATCTCACACCTGTCAGAAAGGCTGTCATCAAAAAGAACACAAATAACAAATGTTGGTGGGGATGTGAGAAAAGGGAACACATGTATACTGTTGGTGTGAATGTAAATTGGTGCAGCCACTGTGGAAAACAGTATGGAAGTTCCTCAAAAAACTAAAAATAGAACTACCATAATCCAGCAATCCCACTCCAGGGTATATATCCAGAAAAAACGAAAGCACTAATTCAAAAAGATGCATGCACCCGAGGTTCACAGCAGCACTATTTACAACAGTCGAGACATGGAAGCAATCTAAATGTCCATCAACAGATGAATGCATAAAGATGATGTGGTATACACTAAACACAGTGGAATATTATTCAGTCATAAAAAAGAATGAAACTGCCATTTGCCAGCAACATAGATGGACCCAGAGAATATTATGCTTAGTAACTTAAGTCAGATGGAGAAAGATAGATACTTTATGATATCACTTTATATATGGAATCTATAAAATAAATGAATGTGTATAGCAAAACAGAAACAAATTCATAGATATAGAAAACAAACTAGTGGTTATCAATGGGGAGAAAGATGGGGAGGAGCAAGATAGGGGTACAGAATCAAGAGATACAAACTAGTATGTATAAAACGGATAATCAAGAGGGATATATTACACAGCACAGGGAGTTATAGCCGTTATTTTGTAATAACTTTTAATGGAGTATAATCTATAAAAATACTGAACACTACACTGTATACCTGAAACTAATATAATATTGTAAATCAACTGTATTTCAACAAGAAAGAAAAATATTGTTTTTAAATTAAATACCTGTTAATTTTAAAAAAAGAAAAAAACCTCAGCAATTTTTCTGTCAGATGAAACAACTTCTATGACTCTGTGAATATTTCTGCTACAGCCGTCCTGTTTACCAGACTTAATTTCACCCAATCTGGTTTCTTAGGTTCCCAGGGATCTCTGACCCCTTGCAGCTCAACAGTGCTAGAGCTTGGTAACAGAGTCTGCCTATATCCCAGTCTAGGATCTTTTTTCTTCCCCATTTTCCCAGTGTCTGGAAGTTTCTGAAGCTCCGTGCTTTGTTTTGCACAGAAATTGCATTGTGCTCTCAGTTAATGAGTCACTTTTGCACCACACACCATGGTTAGATGCCCTCATGTTCTCAGCATACACCCTGGTGCTGGGTTCATGATCTATGGTAAATCTTGGCCAAGGCTTTTGCTCCCCAGTCCCCAATGTCATCCAAACTCTCTACTCATATTCCAGCTCTCATCACTCCTCATCCCCCAGGATTTGGATCTCTGCTCCTCCCAGAACGCCACATGGTTGGCATCACACAGAGAGCCAGTCCTAGCCATGATGCCCGTTCCCACTCTCTTAGCCGCCAAAGTGAATAGCCACATGTTCTGTACCTGTCACCGACCAAACTTTTCTTAATTTAAACTTTGATAACTTTCAGGAGTCTCTGCCTTTTTTTAACCTTCCACAGAAAATGTCTAGCATTCCCAAATAAATCTGTCTCTGTCATAAATTACAGCCAGCATTATCTGCATGACCTTGGCTAAATCAGCATGGGTAGGGAACCTGAAGCATGCCGGTTTCACATCCGGATTTGCTCTGGGATTACGGGCAGCTTTTTTTGCAATCTGCTTGCATTCTACCCCTTTTCCAAGTTTCAGTGGCGTAAAACTGTGGTCAGTTTTACTGACTAGTACACGTGGGTGGTAATCAGGCTTCCTATGGAAGTAATGTGTCTTGCTTTCATTCTGGGAGATGAATTTCCACTATTAATTATTCACCTCGGCGTGCCTGTTAGGACGTTGTGACTCTCTAAAACTGTCATTAGCAAATAGCTCACGTGTTAGTCAGATAACACCGTTGAGGTCTGAGCTATTTCTACCACAAGGCATATCTTCAAAGATGTATGGAAAATGCACTGATCACCTATTTCCAAAATACCTGCAAGGAAGTAACTTTCATGTTTAAACTGCATGTGAATAGGATGTTTTCTTTAGTTGGTGTTTTATTCCCTCCTGATTCCACACAATCTACTTGTTGATTAAATAATCTCTTTGCACTAGATATTCACTATTTCATCCTGCTTTAAGAAAGAAACCCCCAACATCAGTAATGAGAAGATCGTGGGGCCCCGCAGCCTGCCTTTGTCTGCTCCTCATTCCACCTCCACCCCGTGGCACGTGTCCTTCTGGGTAGCTCTGCCGCAGAGTTTTCTGATCACCTTTGGTGGAAGAGACACTGACTAGTGAGGACAGCTTGCCCTACTCACAAGCACTCATAGCTCAAGTCACCAAAGAACTGTAATAGGAACAATTATATAACACTGTCTGTGACCTTGCCAAAAGCCATGAAATTTCACAGCTGGAAGAGACCTCCAAGATCACCTAACACAACGAACCACTTCTCAGATCAGAGTATTCAGGAAGGTGAAGGGACTTGCTTAACAAATTGGTAGTAGAATAAGAGCTTTTCCCAGATCCCTTGACCTACTTACGTCCCCTGTAATTTATTTGTATGTCTATTCATTCCTGAAATAAATATTTATTGAACTCTCTGCTCCATGATAAGCACTCGTCTAGCCATTCACATGAAATGAAGAGCAAGATGGACATAGCCCGTGTCTTCATGGCAGGTGCAGTCTAGTGAATTCAGCTAAATGCCCAATGTTAGTTCCTCCGCTCAATCATAGTAGAAATGCAGAGAGGCAGATGAAGTCTTAAGCCCACTTAGAGCTCAGACAAGGATCCACTCCCGGAACAGTTGCCTCCTGTTGATACATGTTGGCCCCACTCCAGGAACATTTGTCTTTCTAAAGCTTTATTCCTCTCTCATTTCTGATTTTAACCTTGAATCCCACCCTCCTTGTCATAGAGCCTCTAAAAGGCATGTTAAAATACTCAGCCTTCCTTGAACCCTCACCTCTGGTTATGAACTTTTTCAGGAAAAGGAATACCTCTCCCCAGGTTCAAGCGGTCATGAAACCAGATAAGAGCGTCTTTTCCAGGGATGAAGAAGCACTTCCTTTTTTTTTTTTTAATAGTGTTTTTCAATGGGGGCAATTTTCCTCCCAGGAGACAGGTAGCAATGTTCAGAGATATTCTGGGTTGTCACAACTGGGAACAGGTGCTACTGGCATCTAGTGTGGGGAGACCAGGGGTGCTGATAACTATCCTAAAATGTACAGGATGGTGCCCCTACCTAACAAAGAGTTATGTAGCCCAAATGTCAGTTGTGTCCAGGTTGAGAAACTCTTGGCTAGAGCGCTGGTCACCTCATACAAAAGTAACTATAACCCATGAAGCTCCATGGTCCCTTCAGATCTACTGGGAATAAATTTGTATAACTGCTTTAAACAGACTCGAATTCAAACCCTCTAGGGGATCCCAAGTCACCTTGCTTGTTCTAATTTCTTCTCGAATGAGGAACTATAGTATGTTATTCCACACACACAAATGCTTGCATAAAATAATCTCAATCATCAAATGGGGTTTACGAACCACCATTAAATTTCTTTTTTTTTCTTTTTTTTTTTTGCCTTTGGGCATAAGTGTTTAATTTTTTTTTCAAATTTTTCACTGAGGCGTAGTTGATTTACAATGTTAGTTTCAGGTGTATAGCAAAGTGATTCAGTTATACATATACATATATATTTTTCTGTTCAGATTATTTTCCATTATATATTATTTTAAGAAAATGAATATGCACCACCATTAAATTTCTTGGTAGTCTTCAATAACATATAAAACTACTATTAACTACATTTTCTGTTATACTTAATGATAAATAAATTATAGGTTAAAAAGCCTATCAAAATATGACAAATATATACTTTCCCAAAAACTTGGAAATGATTGCACAAGAAACTAAAAATGTCAAAATTGTGAAAAATACAGTAACCTCATTTTAAAATAGAATACCATGAACCCAAATTCTGAACTAAATCTATCCAAGATGTGACAGACTAAGGTATTTTCTCTAAATGTCACCAGTTCACCCCTTTAACTACTCAAAACTTTTATTCCCTATTTGACAAAAACAGAATTGGTGATGTCAAGGTAATCCAATGAATAAAGATAGGTTCTTTTTAACACAACTGCTAAGGCAGTAAATAATTATGTGTCACATACACAGCTTACATAATTTAAAAAGCCAGATACACATAATCACAAGTAACTCTTCCTTATTGAATTTCCATCATGTGCTTCTTCATGGTCTTCAAAACTAAGATTCACAACCTTGAAAGGCAGGTATTATTTTCTCCAGGTTGAAGATTTGAAAAAAGAAGGCTCAGATAGACTAGCATGCCCCAGGTCACACCAAAGGAAAATCAAACCCAGGTCTCGCGCCAAGACTCATAGCACTTCTGCCACAGCCCTTTCTCCAGAAACTTCACCAGCAGGTGGCCTTAGCGCCTGCCATCAGTATCTCACAGAAGGACCCTCTTCTATTCCCCTTCCCTCAGCTCCTTGTGTTGCTCTTATACACCCCGTGCTCTCTGAGAGTCTGCAAGCCAAGGCAGCATAGAAACATGAAAGCTTCACCAGGCCAGGTCCCTAATTAGTTCAATCGCATTAACTCACCTAACACAGCTTAATTCTGTTCACCTTTTTTCAGAGAGAATGACACCATCAGGTTAGGCACAACCGGCTGGACCAGTCCCACTCAGTCGGTGACCTAGAATTGCCTTTGATCAAAAGCAAGCGTGGTTTGTGGAACTGACTGGTTTTCAATGCCAAAAAAACAAATACAATGATTTTTTTTGGAGCTAGACAAACACTGGGAACGCTTACTAGCAACCACAAAGTTAGTGTATTTGATCTTCCATGCTTGACGTCAAGACAAGGTTTTTAAATATCCTAGTAGTTGGCTTGCTCTCAACTTAGCATTTGAGATGTTTATAGACATTACAGTTAATAATATTGACACGTACAAGGAAAGGGGGTCACTTACAAGAAGAAAACATGCAGGTTTAAGTAACAGATCAGTACGAAGAACTAGAGTCCTCAACCCTGACGCACAACAGAAATCTCACAGGCAGAGGAGGGAGGGGCGCTTTTTAAAAACGCAAATCCTTGAGTTCCACCCCAGGCCAACCAAGTCAGAGTCCTGGGAGGTGGTGGGAGCAGTCGTTACTGTTTTCAGACTGCCGAGGTTGGTTACAATGGACAGCAAGTGCTGAAAATGGTGGTGTAGGAGAGGGTTTGAAACAGGTAGTTCTGTGGGCTAATTTTCGGTCTGATCTTACCAACTGCACAGACTGATAAAACCCGTAAGTTCTTTGAACTTCATTTTCCTCACCAATGACGCAGCACAAACAGTTCTAACCACTTAATGGCGTTGTAAGGATTAAGGCAAGATATGAAATGCATCTGACGTATGACACAGAGTCAATATCATCATGACCGTAGGTCCACTCTATTCATATTCTCTTAGGAGTAAAGGATTTCAGTTCTAAAATGGATGAATAGACCATTCTTCAGAGGCCGGGACGCACCTCATCTATCTTTGTTTTCTTTCTCTGACTGGGTGGGGATTTGAGGTTAATCTGCCCTGCATTCACCTGGGTGGAAATCAAGTTGATTTGTTATTAAAGCACAAAGGAGAAGGTTGCTAGCTCTGATTGTACTGAGGTGCTTTGTGGGCCAGAGGCTGGAACTTTTGAGTCTTCCCTCACCATCATGTATGTGGAACTTTCTTCTGGGGGAGGGGAGATAATTAGGTTTATTTATTTCTTTATTTTTAGAGGAGGTACTGGGAATTGAACCCAGGACCTCACGCATGCTAAGCATGCGCCATACCACTTGAGCTATCCCCTCTCCCTGCGTGTGGAATATTGCTGGGATCCTGAATAGAACAAGCTTCCATAAAGCCACAGAATCAAAAGTGGGTAACAAATGCATCAAAACATCTATTCAAAGTGACTGCTAATATCCAGGAAGGATGCCAAGCCCTTTACAACTATTATTTCATTTATTCCTCAGAGCGACCCTCTATCAGAGGTATGACCTCTTCACCAACAAAGAAACTGAAATTAAACAGCATGTCAAAAGTCTCCCAATTAGTAAGTGGCATTTCCTGCATCTGAAGCCTTGTTTATGTGATTTAAGACCCCCCGTCTCTTAACCAGTTAATTCATCGTACCTGGAATTAAAAGAAAACACAACACAGACAGGATGAAAGTGCCACTCAGACTGCATCTTGGTTTGCATCTTCCTAGGTCGGCTACTTCCGGGGTGAGCTGACACACACTTCTATGGCTCTATGGTGGTAGCAGTTCTCAGGCTTGTGCAAAACAGTCTCCTGGGATGCGGATTAATATGCAGATTTCCGGGTCCTAACTGCCAGTGATTCAGAAACTGTAGGTCTGAGATGGGGCTCTGAATCTGCCTTGATAGCATTCATTCTAGTTTCTCTAATACGCATTGTTTCTATTTTGTTTCCTTTAAGAAATATGTTTCTAAAGGATATCTATGGCTTTTATTTTATTGCTTTAAATGTATCATCCTAAAATGGGAAGCCTTGGGCCAATACAGGCCAGCTGCCTGCTTTTGTAAATAAAGTTTTATTAGGACACAGCCACCCCTGTACATCATCTGTGTCTGCTTTCATGACCGCAGAGTCGAGTATCTGCAACAGAGACTGTATGGCCAACCAAAGCAGAAAATATTAACTATCTGGCCCTTTACAGAGAAAGCTTGCCAACCCCTGTCCTAAAATGACTCCACTGCTAGACTTTGGCAAAAATGTGGACCACTGATTAATTTAGAAATGCTTTTCTGTGTCTAACAGCATCTGAGCTGTTCAGCTTCTAGGATCCAATGAGTGTATGAAAATGTATTTTATTCATGAAAAACATATCATTCATTATGTCTTGAGCCATGCTTGCCAGACGAGCGCTTAAATAAATTACATTATCTCCACTTCCTACCTTCTGATTAGCCACAAACCAAGGGCAAGAGAAGCAGATTTTTCTTCAATAGATGACTATGAAAAGCAGGTGTTCCCCATCAAATGTGCAAGACAAGTGGAGAAAAATCTGAGGAATTCATTAAGAATCCCTCTTATTTACTTGAAAAAAAAGAGTTAGTGAAGGTACAGACCTTTCCCAGTTGCCATATACTTTAAAAAAAATAATCAAGATTGAGGGGAAGAGCCAATTGACATTGGTGGAGGTAACTTCTTCCAGTTGCTGACTATTAGGAAAGTTAACCCACCTCTTCCTTCCCAACCCATCATTATGCAAAGGAAATAGTTGCCACATTAGGTCAAGCTCCTTTGGACCAGACAGGGAAAAAGGGACAAGTCATCAAGCCAGAGAAAAGAAAAGGAGATGAGTAAGATAACAGTCAAGTGGCCAGAAGGATGTAGTCTGGATGAGCAGCAGAGGACACGGCAAAGATGACACAGATCAACATGAACTTGGAGATTATGAAAGAGGACCTTGTAAGTAGAGGCACACAAGGGATGCTCAATGCTTATCGAATGAATGGGCTTAGAAAAATAAGGTGAATTGGGGGCTCCAAAGAGAAAAGCAATGCTAGGAGTTCAAAGAAGGAAAATAAAAACATTATTTTTTTACACATAATCATCCAGTATCATACGAATGATCTTTAAGTATTTTCCCACTAGGGAAAATAAAAGCCCAAATTCCTCACTTCAAGCTCAGTTTCCTGGAGGAGCTAAAGGCTTGACCAGGTCTAGACTACATTTTATGCTCCTTCACTCGCCAGCTCCTCCGGCATAAGTGGCGGAGTTCCAGGGTCTGCCGTGGCTCTCCGAATGCTGGCGTGGTGCGCTGCAGACTTCTCCGTCTGGTTCAACAGGAGGTATGTACTGTTTGCGGGGTGCTACTTAGCTCTTTTTAAGAGCTGGGCTACTTACAGGTATTTATGACTCTAGATCCGATTTAGGGAAACAAAAGGTTTGCCAGTGCGAGGGCAGAGAATGTTTTAACAGCCAAACGTATGGCCTCAGGATGGAAAGGGTCAGGGCGAACAAGGGGAACAGGCTCTTTCCTCAGCCCTGCAAAAGCCATCAGTTCCTCTTGCCAGGGCGCAGGGTCGGATTCTAAGAAATGGTCATTGTTGGCGGGAGTAGGGTGTTGAGCTCTTACCTGGATTGCAAGAATGGCAGGGATTCTTAAACACTACTTTTCATACCAAGGGACTCATTCTAATTTTGCTTATATGGGTTAACCAGGAATTCTATAGAGTTTGTATTAGTTAGGATTCTCCAGAAAAACAGAATACCCTTTGGCTAGGGTATATGTGTAATGTATGTGGATATGGATGTGTGTGTGTGTGTGTGTGTGTATAAAACTCTATATGCAGTATACACATCAATACACATCCTGCACACATGCTCTATGTACTCTAAGCAATTAACAATGTACATTCCAACATGTGTGTATTCAAATATATGTACTACATACAAAGATTAATTACAAGAAATGATAAGGAATTGGCTCATACAATTATGTAGGCTGGTGAGTCCACAATCTGCAGAGCTGATGTCCTAGTTCTAAGGTCATCAGGCAGGAAGAGCCATAGTCTGAAAGCCTCCAGGCAGAGAATTCTGTCTCACTTGGAGGGAGGTCAGCCCACTGTTCTACCCAGGCTTTCAACTGTTTGGATGAGGCCCACCCACATAAGGAGGGCAATCTGCTTTACTGGGTCCACAAACTGAAGTGTTAATGTCATCCAAAAAAAACCCATCATCACAGAAACACCCAGAATAACATTTGACAAAGTATCTGGGCACTCTGTGGCCCAGCTGACTCATAGAATTAACCATCTTAGGGTTAATTCCAACTGACCTGCCAATTAAATATTCTAGGTCCAATGCAGATTGTTAGCTAATGCTAATTAGTTGACCTTTGATGAAACTGATTTTTGCATTGTAGCCAAGCCATATTTATGAAGCCACTCACCTATTTTAAAAAATCTGATTATTTAGAAAATACTTGAAAACAATTTAACCCATTTACATTCCATTAGGAAGCACAGAACATATAAAAAGAACAGATGGACATTTTCAGATTTTTTTTCATCTTGTCATTTTTAAAATGAATCTTAGATAAAACAGAATTTGAATAATTCAATGTTCCCCATACACTCTTTGGGCTCTCTTACCTGTATATTTTCATTCACTCTCTCCTCGTGGCTTATACCACTTTATCCTCCCATCTCTGGATAGATTATTCATTTATTTGCTCATTCAAGTTTCCTCTCAAATATCCACTCCTCCATTAAGATGTACTTGAACGCCCTCACTCAAAAAATCTTCGATTCCTTTGAGAGGCCACATATTGTATTTCTTTCTACTTTTTGAATTTCGCTTGCTTTCTTCTTTCTTTTTTCATTTTTTCTTTCCCTATTTTTTGGATGTAGTTTTAATGTTCAGACTAGTCTGTAAGCTCCCTGAGAAGAGAGATGGTTCTCTTTTTCAAGGCCTAACACGAACCTTAGTACTGAATGAATGTTGAATGAATATGAATGAATAAATGTGTGAGTGAAACTATGTAGTGAAATAATGTGTTTCTTACTGAGCAGTTATTTTAGTAACACATCACGCCCCTCCTTGACTTTCCTTCCATCATCTGACTTGCATATGGTCTCGAGTCCTGGCAAGTTTTGGAAGGCATGCGGTCTTTTAGTAACGTCAACTGTCTAATCTCATCCCCCCCCCCCCTTGCTTTTTCCAGCCTCTAAGTCACCATCAGAGAGGTCTGTTTTAGCATTTCCATATTTTTACATAAGAGAGAGCAGATTTCACATTTGGTAAAATGAGCTTATATAAAACTCAGCTGTGTCCCTTTGATTAGGTTATTTTGACCTTCAAGATGCTCCGGCACACCTTCGGGAACTAGCTGTGTCCCACAGAGGGGAACGTAAATTATGAAATTATAAGGGCACACCTATTTTTCTGAGGTTTCCAGGTGCATGTTAAACTTTTCATTATCTGAAAATATGCTAGTTTAAGTCTTCTCTTACTGTTTCTGAAAGCGAAGAGAAGATGCAAAATCCCTTGGTTCTTACAGAAAACCAAGCCACCTCCTCCATTCGGTTTGGTTGGGCATTCAAATTTTAACTTTGCCAGGTAACTGAGTCAGATTATTCCTGGAATGAAATAATGGAAATCAGCTCACTTAGACCTCTGGAACCCTTGAGCTAAGTGAGAGAATGTGAGAGAATGTATCTGTCCAATCAGACACACATATTGGCTATAACTGCAACTTATTTGGGAGAAATTTTTCCAAGAACCTCACAGGCTCCAGGTAGAGAGTAATGTTAATTGCAGGGGCTTTCACACCATACAGCTCAGGACAGTGGGGAAAGCATTAGCTTGACTCAGCAATCCTACATACATCTTTGTTTTAAAACACTGAGGAAGTTAATGCAAGACGAATCATTAAACCTCAATGTAAAACGTAAAATGATATAACTACTGGAAGAAAACAGGAGAAAAAAAGTCTTTGAGACCGTAAGTTATGCAAAGATTTCTTACATACAACACCAAAAGCGTGACGTATAAAAGAACAAATTGGTAAATGGACTTCATTAAAATTTTTTAAGGTTGGCTTTTTGAAAGATGTTAAGAAAATAAGAGACAAGGCACAGATTGAGAGAAAATCTGTGCAAAATATACAGGATAATGTTGATAAATGAATGACATTATTTTTCATCAGAAACAAGGCTGGGCAGAAGATAAAGAAGCAGCAATGTTGAAGTGCTAAAGAATAAAAGAGGAAAAAACAAAAAACCTCCATCATCCTAGCATAAACAAAATCTGAGCAAACTTCTCACCAGTCAACCTGAACTAAAAAAACACTAAAGGAGTTTCTTTAGGCTCAAGGGAGGTGATACCTGTGGGAAATCAGGCACTAGAAATAGTAATCTGTGGAAAAATACAAAACATATTTTTTATGTTCTCTGAATTCCTTAAAAAGAAAATTGATTATTATAAAGCAAAAATAGCAATAACGTGCTGTGGGATTTATACCATAGTAAAGTAAGTAAGATCATTAAGTAAATAAGAAGTAAGTTAATGACAACAGCAGTTTAAGACACAGAACTGAGGTAAATGGCAATATAGAGGGAGCTGGTAATAATTCATAAGAGATCAGGATAAATTAATTACACACTTTGTAGTTCTGACAGCAAACATGGAAGGAAGGAAGGAGAAAAAGGAAAAAAAGGAAAGAAAAAGGAACCACAAAATTTTAAACCAAAGAAAGTACACTGACAATCCAATAGAGGAGATAACATGAAAGACCAGAATTGTGATTAATCCAAACGCAAATACCAGCCCATTCATTGATAACTATTCTTAGAATTAGAAATATTTCATGTAAGTGAAATTTATACTCAGCTCATCAAAAATATTAACTGGCAATCTGTTAGCTATAATGTCTTTAAAATCCTTTGAATTGTCTAAGATCCAAAAGATTACGTGCTAATTTCTCTTTATGAAGTCCACGTCCTGAAAGAGGCAAGCAGAACTCTGACTTTATCCTCCAAGTCTTAGGAAATGGAAGTGGCTGTATGGACAAGCAAGTCCTTCAAAAGATATGTAATTGATACATCTCAGTGAAATATATCTCATCCAGGTTTTACCCTCCTCTCATCTAGTATTAGGAGGGGGGAAAGTAAGGTTTTGATTATTTCTCCTTAAGTTGCTCTTTGGGAAGTCACCAGCTTCTTATTCCCAGAAAATGGATAAAAGATATCCAACTCTTGGTACTTTTTTTCCTAAACAAA
Source organism: Camelus ferus (assembly GCF_009834535.1). Classification (NCBI taxonomy): domain Eukaryota; kingdom Metazoa; phylum Chordata; class Mammalia; order Artiodactyla; family Camelidae; genus Camelus; species Camelus ferus. The sequence goes on from NC_045711.1 coordinate 29,004,144, forward strand.
TTGAATTGTGGCTTATTTGCTTTACAAAATATTTAAAGGGGGAAAAAAAGACAAATATACTGTAGCTACAAAACTAGTTTTTAAAGGATTGGAGGCAAATAGCCTCGAAATAACCCTGAACGTTCCTTTGATGATATGTTCCCCAGGAAAGTTTTTCAAAAGTAAATAATTGTATATGTACTTGGTTAGTGCAAAAGCTGATTGTATTTTCAGACAATCTTCTTGATGTGGTTGGAAACTGGAACTAGTTTGGAAAGCCATTTGACATTTTATAGCTCAGATATTTCCTCCTGTGTGTTGTACTTTCAGAAATGGAATACTTCGTGATAGAGAGAGAGGCCAGAGCCGTGAAATTCAGCCGGGAGTAAATATCAAAAACCCCAGGTAGCCCGAACTCTCCCCAGTGATATCCCTTCATATGTGCTGTGCACTTCCTTCCCTTGCTATTCCCCCCGACTTCCTTTGAAGGCAACAATAGGGTACAAAGAAGAAAATGTTTCACAATATTTCTGAAGGCACCGGTGAGAAATAGGTTGTATCTATTTACTACTGTACTTTGATATTTCGACTGAACCTGGAAAATTACGTTGGGTGGCTAGTGGTTTTTCTGTTTTGTTTTGGTACAAAATTACTTCTTTCCAAGCAAGGCTGGGGAAGATGAAAGAAAAGGATGTTCTATTAACGTAGTATTACGACGTTAACCGATCATTGGAAGAAATGTCTAAAGTGCTTGTGGGGAAGTGGAAATTGCACCCTAGGCTGCTGAGGATTTCACATGCCAGGAAGCTCGACTTGCTTACTGTCCCATTCGAGCACCAAACAATAACCCATGGAAAATGTTCAACTTCCACAAGAGGAACGTAAATTCTAGTTATTGAATGGGCCAGGGACTTGTCCAGTTTTCGTTACTGCAACCAAAATGTTCTGCAGATGTGTCTTTTTTAGGTTAGCAAGGCCTTTCTTTCTAGTATCTGAGCAGATTTAACTGAGCCATGAAGCTCTTTCAAGGATTTCTCTTTGTCAAGTCTCACAGTCACTTCATCGAGAGTAAGAGTGATGAGTTACCATTCCCTTACAACCTCAGCATGTGTCTGCCCCTTCGTGGGCCCACCAGAACAGCCTCTCCCCATCTTCCCCTAGCTGGGTTATTTTAAGAAGAAACTAACAGCATTTTGTTATCATCGACCAAAATACCCAATGAATGAGACCACACAGTTATTTTAAATTGTTCTATTGAGCTAATTCTTCATTACACCACATTTTTAAATTACTTGGATATCACTGGCGGGAGGGAGGTGGTGGAGTGGGGATTGCTCACCAGCAGACATAACGTTTCAGTTGTGCAAGATGAGCAAGATCTAGAGAGCTTCAGTACAACACTGCACCTAGAGCTCATGATGCTGTATTCTACACTCAAAATTCTGGCAACTGGGTAGATCACAAGATCCATTCTTACCACAATGAAACGATTAAAAAAAAAAAACTACTTGGCTAACACTAAAATAATAGTATAATACTAATAATCACCTTTTTGTTTACTACTTTATTCCAGAAAGTGAAGCAACTTTACATATATTAGCTCTATTTCTCCAATACTCCCCCTAATTTAAAGAGGATTAAATAGAGTCTTAAAGAACTTATTAAGCAATGGACACAACCAGGTACATAATTTGCAAATCCTGCACTGGCCGCTCAGTCCATCTGATTCCAAAGCGTACACTGAAGCTGAAATTTAATGCAGAAACTCAAATCACCTTAATACATCTTTACTCTTTATAGAGACTAACAGCCTGTTTAGATTAGAACAAAGTATCAGATGTCACAAGATAGAATTTCCATTTTATCCATGAAAAATCAAAGGATTTTTAAACTTAGGGTATTTCCCACCTTAATTGCATCTGATTCTGATTGCTCCTACATTCTGCCTCCACTTTGTGTAAATACACCCATTCTGCCTTGCAATGAAATCTAATTAATTCAGACCCTACTTATTTGGAAGTTTTGATAATTTGACTGTGACAGGATGGGCTTACATTAACTTTTCTGTTATCTAAGAAGAAAGAATTTTTGAAGAAAGTGAATACCGTTAAAATGATTTCCTGGGGTTTAATCTACCTAAGAAAATACAGCAATTCTCAAGAACCTGGCACCTACAATTTGCATATAAATGATTAGTTTTCAAATATCTCTTATGAAGTGATCAAAGACAGCCCACAAAACTTGGCAGCACTCAAATGTAATTTCAAGCTACCCTACATGGTTCAAAGAACTTAGAAAAAGAAAAATTAAAGAGCCCACCTATCATACGACAAGTTGTCCACTTCCCCAGTTACTTTCAATCAGTGAAGGTTTTATAAAGTCACTTGTTTCCCATGCTGTTTTTTAAGTCATGTTTTGTGAATATCTTTGGGGTTAGTGTGCCTGCAGCCCTTACAGCAACTATATGTTGTACGAGTTATTTTGTTTTCATTTGTTTTAACCTGATCTTTGGACTGAGAGACAAAGAATCTAATCTGGGCTCTGCCTTTGATATAGTTGGAATTTAGGCAAATTATTTTGTCTCTGAACCTATTTCTGGTAAAAATAGATAAAATACCCAACTGAACACGTGATGGTGAAAAAGTAAATTATGTAAAGCAAACAGAAGCATCTAATGCGGTATCCAGCACATCACAACTGCACAATAAATGAGCGTTTACTTCACTCCACCCTTTCCTTACACATCTGCCACCCACTCTGGGCATCCCTGTGCTGGAAAGGTGGCTTTGAAAGTGACTGATGAGATGAGTGCAAGAGAGTGTGCCCATCTGAGCCCATGGTCAGTTGACTCCCCTTCCCTCTCTGAGCCACACCCTGCCCCTACCCTTCTCCCCATCCCGAATTAATTCTCTAAAAAAGACTTTCGAAGACCCAGAAGGGTCTCAGAGCTTTACCCAAAGAGCAAATCATAGTCTCTAAGACGGACGTATAACAACTGAAAAATTGTAATAAGGGCATTGCGAGGTGACTGATCAAGTTGTTCCACTGGGATTCAGGCTCCACGTATCACTGAAAAATGCAGAAGAAAAAGAGTGAGTGAGACTAAGCCATTTGAGAAAAAGAATGATTTCATTTGCTGCCTGGGACTTTGCGCTGTGACCCAAACTGTGCCTTCCATCTTGATCCAGACTAAATGGCCTCAGTTAGGACATGAACAGTCAGTAGGCTGCAGTCTCTGTGAATAAACAGATCCCAGGGCCACTCGGCAGGCAGCTTTTTAAAGCAATTACTTTCCAAGTCTGGCCAGTATTCTTAAAACCTTTGTCATGAGAATGTGTTTCATAGTCACCAGAGGTGTGAAGGAGCTTGTGGATGAAGGTGTAAACTTACAATGTATCTGTGCTTTGCATGGATCGTAACATCGACAGGGCTAAAATGAGTCATGCATTTCTTCGTGTCAGTTTGCATGGAAATATGCAGCTGGAGTGAACACGCTGTCCCTCCCTAGGGCCACTGTGACTGGTAGGAAGGAGAAAGGGGGCAACACAGTAGCAATCACAGGGTTTCACGCACATGAAACACTGTGGTGAGAAGCGTCATCACGGTCACGCCCCTCGTCGGTATCATCTGGTCACCCTTGATCTACAGACAGGATGCTGAAGAGTTGGGGACATCGAAGGATTCACCTAGACCCCGGGAGCCACAGGCTCATTCCTACACGTGTCACTGTGCAAACAGCCCTAGTTTCAAGAAGGCTGACTTGGCATTTGCACCTACTTCTGCCACGTGTCTCTAAGTCTGTGAATACATTCGATTCTCTCTAACGATGTCATTTTTTTTTTCCTGAAAATTAAGAGGATGGAGTGAGATAATAATAAAGGTAAGTGATGTAGAGCTGTGTCCGATACATGGCAGATTCGCAGGGGAAGAGCCTCTCCACTTATCTTTACTCCCGCCAGCTGTCTTTTCTCTTCTAACTGACAGAAGAATCGGGAAAGAAATGAAAGCTGACAGAACACTATAGCATGGCTGCCAACTCTAGAAGTTTGGAGGACCAGTCTCCCTCTTTAAAACACTCAAGGAAAGAAAGAAAAGAGACTGTATAAACAGCTCTGATTTTCTTGTCTCTTGCTGCACTTCTGAACCTCACCACTAAAATAAAGCCCGCCAGCCAGTGCAGTCTGAATCTGCTTTCTGATCTCTGATCCAGAACAAACACAGGAACTAAATTATATTTCCAACCAATCAATCCAGGGCCTCTGAAAAGGAAAAGCATTTTCCTGGACTGACAGATGAGCCTGAATTAGAAGAGAATGCTTTACATTCACAGGTGGGCCAAGGAATTCACAAACCACAAGACAGAGGCAAAAGTCCCTACCCCCAGATTAACCCTGACTCTGTTCTCAAGGCAGGAAAGAAACAACACGGTGCAAGAAGTTTAGAGAGTAACCTGAAGGTGCCTTTCATAAAGGGCTGAGCACCTACAGGAATCTTTAAATAGAAACATCAGGATCTCAAGAAACGTAATTCATCATATCCATTTTTTTTATCTGTAAAAAGCCTTTTCTGGAGGTCTGCCATAAAAATCAACATATTCACGTCACTCGGGATCTATTAATCTAACGAAGTATCAGCAGTACAGATGATTTGGGAAAGACATTTGGCAGAAAATATAAATATCTCCAGACTAACATGTGGGGTTGGGGGGAGTGGGAGGAAGACTCTCTTGGAATCTTTATTAGCTCAAATATCTGGCACATATAGAATTTTCCAACTTGGCCATATACAGAGGAACAAAATCAGTAGGGCCGTTAGTACCAAAGGACATGCTGCTTAGCTCTTTTTTTTTTTTTAATTCTGTAAAACCCAAAATGTTATATAATGATTGTAATAAAATCTGGAAGTATAAATACTCAAAACGAAAACAAAACAAAGAAAACTGTCATTCCATTAACATAGAGATGACAACTGTTAACATCTTGGTGCCTACCTTTTCTGATAGTTTTATATGCATAAATATCTAGATTTTGTTATTTATTGCTATAGGTCCCTGTATTTGTTTTACACAGAGTCATAATATATGAATTTATTTTTAACACAAGCTCCCCAAAACCATTGTAGAAAAGTTAGAAAATGTGAGTAAAAAAAAAAAAAAAAAAAAAAGGAAAATATTTTAAATCATCTAGTGCTCCAGTACTTGGTATTTATTTCCCCTGATATTTCTGATGCACTTTTGTACACTGAATATAAATTTTTTTTATAAATGTCATGATTGTGCAGAATATTCTGTTCCCTGATTTCCTCATTAGCCCTGAACATTTTTCATGTCAAACAATACGGGTATCCATCATCACTGCTGCTAGTCTCCTAGTCCAGCCTCGAATCCTCTTTGTATTTCTGGAAAAGAAATTTCTGGGTCGGAAGGTATATAATTTATTCTCTCCAAAGCACTGTAGGGTGAATAGTTGCCATTTCCTCACAAACCTAGCCAATGTTGGGCCTCACTGCTCAGTTTTAGAATTGGCAGTTTTATGGAAGAAAAATGCTATATGTTTAGTGTTTCTTAATTGAAGTCACCTTGAAAAATGTCTGTGTTCTTCTGTTTAACAAATGCTTTCATAGCCTTTACTGTGTGCCAAGCACTGTTCTAAGTACTTAATAACTATGAATCTAATTCTCATAACAATCCTGTAAGATAGATGCTATTACTATCACTCCCATTTCATAGATGGGAAAACTGAGGCATGAAGAGTTGCATTAACTTGGCAGGAGCAAGAGACGTGGCATTCAGACGGGCAGCTGGGCTCTGGCATTCACTTCCACATCTTGGCACTTGAGCCCTCTCTCACATCCCTTCCTACAAGCAAGGTCCCCTTGCAAATCTGTTTCTCTTAGTGCCAGCAAGGCACTTTTCAAATACTCCAGGCAGATTTTCCCTTATATGATAACAACATCCCACGGCTGTAAGGCTACAAGGGAGGCTAAGAAAACAAACAGGGAGCAAAAAGGATTCAGATTACTGTGATTGGCTTACAACAGGATGACTCATCCCCTGGGACTTGGCTTCCTGCCACTCCCAGTAAAATGCAGGGTCCTGTTTGCAAACCAGATTGCAAACCAGAAGCGGAGGTGGTAATGAAGGCGGTTGCGTAGGCAGCTAAAGGTGTCCGTCACCCCAAGATCATGTGCTCCAGTGTCAGCAGCTGCAAGCGGGGGTCTTCTGCCACCTGGACCACAGCGGCAGCAACCGTGGACAGTGATGCCACACTGAAATGGGAGTCCTTGTTCAAAGTATGGAGTCCCCAGTTCAAGAGAAAACAGATCAGAGTTCTGGTTCCAGTTTCAGGATTCATGAAAATGAGACCTGCCTTTCAGTATAAGCCAGTTCCACTCTCTGCAAACATCTCCGAGTATAGGACTGGGACTCTCACAAAGCGTGGAGGGTCTGGGAAAGGCAGACAAATAAGTGTATCACAGCAGTACGCACAAGGGCTACAATGGCCCACCGTACAAGTATCACGAATGGGGCTCCAAACCCCACTATTCAGGCAACGGATCCTACAAGGTACGCGAGGCTGAAGACACACACACAGCCGAGAACCAGAATTTATGGAGAGAGCTCAAGGATGACAGTCAAAAGCCCAACAATCAAAAGCCTAAACTTGGCTGAGAGTGTGAGGAAGAAACCAGTCTTAAGTTCAGAAATCGAAAGAATCTGAATGTATGAGACGTGGGTTAAAGTTCTGCATCCTTATTGGGTACGCGGAAGGAAGGGGAAGAGAATTCAGAGCTGGGATAGCAACTCAAGTTCAAAGACTGATACGTCTAGGTGATCACGTAGACTTGGAGCTCTGTGCCTCCTGCCCTAGCCTGCCCAGAACAATGAAGGCTGGCGGGTGGGGGGGGGCTCCTTTGGAGAGCAAACCAGGGCTGAAGGACAGCCTTCTCTCTGGGGCGTCTTCACGGTGGATCCTCCATGGCTATTGCACATATTTACTTGCTGAGGCTTCTGTGGGTTAAAAAGCTGGGTGATTTATCCAGATGACTCAGCCTTTTCAAAGCTGGAGCTGGAAATCATTCCAGTGCTCTTTCCATGTGCATGCTTGCCAGCTCAGTCCTGTATAGAACCTAATCACACAAACTCATTCTGATATGCAAGTTGCAAGTCCATGTTCAAAGCCCCCCTAAAGTTTTCTGCATTTTTAAGTAGTATGAATTTAGAGCCAACAGACAAACGAGGCGAGGTGCTCTTTCCCCAGGCATAGGTTATTAAAACTGTGCAGTCACTGAAGAAATAAGGAATATGGCAGGATCTCTGTCCCTGAGTTGGGAATCAATGAAGACCTCAAAGAAGCACTCGTGTACTCACGCGTGCACACTCGCACACACAGTGTTGCTAATTTAAGCCAGCAGGGAAGCTTTTTTTCTGAATATCACCCACCCTTTCATACTTCGCTTCTAACCTTTAAAGGATCAGAATATGTTTCTTATTGGAAAATGTAAAAAAATATATATATAAATAAATCCATAGAAATGTCCCCCATGATTGAAAACAGAAGCTGGCCATTAAGACATTCTCATTGGAAAAAGGGGGAAAAAAAAGAAAAAAGAAAAAAACCTAATGGAAAGTCAAATGAAATGGAACACCACCAGTGCGTTTTATCAACTGCATGTTGAGAAACCACACCCAACACATTTTATCAAAGGAATGACAGACATGCTGGACTGTTAATTACCTACAGGTTTCTCTTCTAAATTTACACCCCTCATGGGACAAAGGCTGAACAAGGAATATGCTGGCTGCAGAGAGAGCGCTGGGGAGGATTGCGGGTTAGCAGTGACTCAGAAATGCACGGACCTCCGTTTCTTCGACTCTATGTTGTGACAACTCAGCAGAGCCAGAAAATCCCAAGGAGTGGGGATGGTATCTCACAGGCAAGGTGACATTCCAACAGTCACAACATCCTGATGTCATCAGCCCTGCACTTGGGTTTTTATCATTACTTTGTCACCAGTTTTTCTTTTTTTAAAGGTCAGCGGGGAAAAGAAGTCATGAAAATCAAGGTTAGTCTCACGGCAGACACATGCAGCTTATTTTTTTTTACTTTAATCTGTCTCTACTACTTGAATACTAACCTTGATTTCAGGAACCCTACAGGAAGTATTCATCAAGTCATTGTTTCATTTATTCTCTCTTTCCTCTCTCTCTTTCTTAAATGCCCAGAGCTAAGCAGAATTTTAAAAATCAAGATAAAACAGCAATGGAATGTTGAGGAAATTCATTTTTCGATGGTAATGATATGGGAATATTTCTCACTGTACCTTTGCCAGCAGGAGCTGGCTGTGAATTTGGGAAAGAGTATGGCTGAAAGCTGACAAAAGAGAAGAGTATTTATGCCTGTGGGTGAGTGTGTGTGTGTGTGTGTGTGCATGCACACATGTGGTGCAGTGAGGGGACAGGGAGAAAGTGATATAAAATTTTCCTTGCTCACTGGGGCTCAATCCTTAGTGTTCATTTAAATAATGGAGTCTAACAGAAGGGATTTGGCCCAAGGGAGACTGGAGTTCCGTCCCACAAGCACCCCTTTTTCCACGACGCTTCCTCTGGACCGGGGAGAACACAATGTGAGAAATTCTTGCAGAATATCTGGTAATGGCAATCATAAGGAAGTGTGAAATACAAATTTTTATACAAAACCACAGCACACTTTATTCTTTCTTCCTTCAGCGAGAGAGGGAAATATCCATCTAACTCTCCAAGTGCCTTGATTCTGAGGCTGTGAGAACGTTTTCCATCTTTCCTCCTTGCAAACAGCCCTGCAGAAGTGTCCCTTCACTTCCCCTCCATCTGCCCTTCTCCGAGGAGGAGGGGGAGGCTCTGTGAGCTCAGCTCCATCCCAGTTTCTCTGGTTGGCCTCCTTCTTGGAGCTGAGAGCGCCTGCGTCGTCGGGGGGAGAGGGGAGCCAGACTTTGTGGGATGGAGGCAGGGAGACAGCAGCCAGCAACACAACGGAATTCTGTGTCAACACCGTCCTGTGCTGATGTGAATGAAATATAAATATTGCACAATGAGCCATTTAAAAAAATTCCTCCAACTATTACGCTCTCGCATTACGGGAGGCTGAGTGGAAGGAGCGACCTTCCGTCTCATCCCAGCAGAAGTTAATAGCAGCCCAGGAGCTGAAAAACCAACTTCAGAAACACTTAATGTTTAGATCCACTTAGTGGTTGGAAAAAACAACTTTTTTTTTTTAACGTTTAAGAGCTGCTCTAGCAAGTGGAAACAGCAATTCCTTGTAAACAAAGCTAACACGAAGATCTTTCTCAGTGGCCGAAAACTTAACTTCATAAAGCCAGATTTCCAAGTTTTTTTTTTTTTTCAGCTCCTCAGAGGCTACAAAGGCAACCACATTCTATCAGTCGATGCATCAAATAAACAAACGCGAATGAGAGATTTTCCGTATCGCATGTCAACCGCATGCGTGTCTGATAAAGTACGTGCAAACAGGGGTGCCTGCTAACTGCAGAGAAAACCGTGGGGAAGATCAGTTATGATAAAGGGCCAGCGTGCTTTCAGCTCCAACAGTTCCTCCACAGGGGACAGCAGTGACAGTTCTCAGTGTGATGCAAGCAACCTGAGGCTGTTCCCAGACGGCTCTCTCCCTTCCCAGCTACTGTGGTGGCTGTAATTCACTGTGCGGAATGAAGCGTTGTGTCTCACTCTCCACTGAAAAGCCATCCGGTAACCCCGCCGGCCAAGGCTGCGCAGGGAGGCAGGCCACGGTGCATTTAGAAAAATCCCACTGTGATCTTCCACGTCAGCCTTATTTCTCTGTAGAGTAGAAACAATTCAGGTTTATATACTGAATGGCGCTGTCCAGTCCTCACCAAAAATCTCATTGGAAATCTACAATTAGGGATCAATAAGATCCCACGCTTTTTAAGGGCAAAAATCCTTGGGTCTGTTGTAGCAGGAATTTCTGGTTCTTCTTGTGTCTTGGCTCCACTTCTTTCCTGCTGAGTCAACTTGAGCTGGTTCCTTAACTGGGCTGTGTCTCAGTTTCCTCATCTGTAAAACGGGATAGTTATCCCCACTTCAAAGTTTCTATACAGATGATAAATGAGCCTTATGAATGTGAAAAGCACTTGGCACTGTGGCTGACATGTTGTAAGTGCACAAGAAAAGGAGGGTATGGTCCCCTGTGAATTTATTTAAGCAGTGGTTTTTAGTAAGTAACTAAGGATAGGAGTATTTTGCTGGGAAGGGGCCACTGTTTAGGAGGGAGCTGGGGCGAAGAAAGCCTTGAGTTCTCCAGACAAGTGGTGTCCGTGCAGTGAATCCTCCAGTGTGCTGGGCAAGTTGGTCTTTAAGGAGTATGAGGGGAAAACTGTTAGCTCCATTTTGTCATGGTTCTCAGCTTGAGGGTCCATTCTGTGTGTGATTTATAAAGTACTGAAAATGTTAGCATAGTATCACATGTCTATAATATATAAATAAGTAAAACAAATGTTAGGTCCAATTTTTTTGATTCAGCAAAATGTTTGGAGACAAGGGGCATCTAAATATCGGTTACAGGTCTTTGGGATCTAGGAACATCAAGGAAAGGGAGGTAGGGCTGACATGGAAGTGCTGGGAGATGGTCCTAGAGCCCAAAGAAGGAAGCAAGGTCAAAACAGACTCACTGTTTGTCCAAAGAGACCATCTTGTCATGCACCTTGGAGCTAAGGAACCCAAGTTCCAGGTCGGAGGAGTGATGCCTCCAGGATCACCAACCGGCAGAGGCGAGCGCTGAGCAGAGGTGTCCCGGATCCCATTCCACTGCTGTTTCTCATGACCTCACTCTGCCTACTCAGGTTTTGGCCTCTGTTTTATAAACCAGTCCAAGCAAGGCAGCGGTTCTCAGATCTGCTCTTACGTCACAATTACCTCACAGGCTTGTCTAAGCATGGTTGGACTCTTCCCCAGTATTTTCGATTCAGCCCATGTGGGGTGGGGACCAGGAACTTGCATTGCTGAGGAATCCCAGGTGAGGCTGTGATGCGGATGCTCTGATCTGGGGACCCTACTACCACAATCACTGTCTTAGAGACAGAAGCTAACTTCCTATCAATGGCCACAGATCTTTGACATTTAAAGGATTCTGCCTTAATTATATGGGATTCAATAAAGTTGTGGGAGTGGGGAAAGATGATTTCTGATGAGAAAGAGAGGGGAAAGAAGAAAAGGAATAGGAAGCATTGCATATGTGCTGTGGGTTGAGGGCTTGATGAGATGCTGGAGGTACAGCAGTGAACAATAAACAATGTAAGTAAGTAAGTTATATACTGTCCAGCAGTGATAAATGCTAAGCAGAAAGAGAAAGAAGGAAAGAATAGTAGGGAGGGGGCATGTAGCCTAGACTCTGGCCAGGGAGAAGATGCAGCAAAGACATAAGGGAGTCCTCTGTGGACACCTGGGTGAGGAGTGCTCCAGGCAGAAGAAACAGGTGCAAAGGCCTGGAGGCAGGAGCTCACCTAGAGTGCCTGTGGGAGAGGCAGGAAGCCACTGCAGCTGAAGGCGCGTGAAGAGGTCGGAGCACAGCGGTGAAGTCGCACAGGTCTGCGGGAAGGAGCTAGGAGAGATCTCTGGCAGCTTGAAAGTCATCATAAGAACTTTGGCTTTTACGCTGAGAGGAGACACCACAGAGGGTGTCATGATCTGTCGTGATGGAGGCTTAAGCTAGGTGTCATGGCAGGGGTGGGGAGTGAGCAATTCCTGAATATACACAGAGTATAGAGCCTGCGTGTGCCCGCATGGGGTGTAAGAAGGAGGAGAAGCAAGGACCACACGCAAACGGCTGCGCTGGGCAAGTGGAAGTATGTGGTCGCTACGGCCAGAAGCAGGCTGAGACTGATGCACACGCCATGGACCTAGACACGTGTGATAAACAAATCCCAGATAGAACATCTGAAGCTCACAGAAGTTACTCGACTCACTCGAAGTTACAGCATGACTAGTGGCAGAGTCGGGATGGAAAACCAGGCCTGTCTGGCCCAAAGGCCCGTAATTTCTCTATACAGCCGTCCGTGATGTTCCCAAAGAAGTGAACCAGAGCGGGAGGGTGAGACAAACAGGCTCTCCGGTTTCCATTCTGAGCGTATCAGGATTCCTTCTGCCCAACCTGACTGCGGCTCCATCCAAAGGTCATGAACCCGGGACCCGCGGGCCTAATAAGGCCGGCTGCCATGTTTTGTTTGGCCCTGGAAGCTTTATAAAAACAATTCATGTTTGAATGCCTTTAGCCTGGGCTTGTCCTTTCCAGCTCAGCCACACACACACACCACTCCCTCCCTCTTGCTTAAAGGCATGCTCTTCAGCTCTTACCTACTTGGCCCCTGAAGATACTTGATTTTTCTACCCGTGACTCAAACCAACACGCCAGTGGGACCTTAGCTATGGGACAAGGTAGGGTGCTAGAAAGAAGGCCACAGAGTCAGACAGACAGGGGTCCACAGCCCAGCCCCATCATTCACCATCTGTGTGAGCCCAGGAAAGCTTAACCTCCGCCTCCCCCTCTGCCAGGTGGAGAGGACAGTATCCACTTTGAAACGACGTTAGGGGACTTGGATGAGAGAAGACACAGAACTCCTAACGCGCACAAAGGCAGTAAGCACCGCAGGCATGGCCATCGGTCAGGAATCACATGCTTTTTCTGTAAAGGGCCAGACGGTGGGCCCTGCGGTCTGTCCTGACTACCCAGCTCTGCTGTGTACACGAATAAGCAGAATAAGCAAGGTCTCAATAAAACTGCTTTCACACGGGTGGAGGTCAGATGTGGCCACTGGGCTGTAGTGTGGCAATTTTCTCTTCTCCGTGACAGAGCCTTGGCTATGTTACTCCCAAACCACCACCCCGCCCCATTCTGCTTTCTCTGGTCCCCTCAATGCCAAACCACCCACCAAAAAAAGTCTTTAGTTGTGGAGCAAAGACCTGTAAGGAGAGGTCCCAGTGATACTGGCTGCAGCTCCATCAGTGGCCTCGTGTACGTGAACAGAAGGCGGGGCCGTGGGAATGTCCTGCCCGGGGAGTGGGGCACCCCCAGCAGTCCCGGCGTTCCCAGCAAGCTCGGGCTTTCCTTGACCAGACATCTGGAAGACGCAGGTTGGACGGTGCTTATCGCTGGACCTCTGGACTCCCAGGGGGCAGTGGCTTCTCCTCAGCAAGCTCAAGGACCTCGAGAGATAGGCTGAGGTGCCCTGAGTGAAGTCGGCCGCTCGGCGCCAGCCCAGCATCCGAGGGAACAGGACGCTCCTGCGCCCTGAGCCTGGGAGCGCCCCTGAGCAGCTCTGCGCCCACGTTCCCCATCCTTTGACCGCATCAGAGCTTTGATTTGCAGGCCTTGAGGGAGAAGCTGCTGGGTTGTTCCCACTGGGTTATTTTTGGGAGCTGGCAGAGAGGGGAGGACAGAGAGCTCGCAATCCGTGCCCCGGGGCAGCGGTGAGCGGGGCCTGTGCGTAAGCCCGGCAGCAGGCGCGGGTCCGTTCCTCTTCCCGGTCTCCGCACGGGCAGCAGCGGAGACCCCGCAGCGGGGCAGGCGCGGAGGAAGCTGATGTCTTCATTTTCTTCGAGAAACGATTTTTCCCCCTACTTTACTCACTTTCAACTCAAAGGAACTGAAATTTCAAAAACAAAACAAACAAACAAAAAAAACCCCCAAGCTGGCGTGCTTTGGAGGATAAAGTGGAGGCCAAATTAATAGATGAAATGGAGGAATCAAAATGACTGAAATAGTCATTGAGTTTCTCTACCTCTTTAATTTTTTTTTTTTTAAGCCAGACATTAGCAGAGTTTGCATCCGCAGTCTGTAGATTATGTGCCGTTGGGTGGGGGCAATTCATAAGCATGGGGTCGTCTATGATGCCCTCAGAACAGCCACAGAAGCAACCAGCAAGTGTTCCTCCTCAGGGCTGGCTGCGGCAGCGTGGGGGCTGGGTAGCGCACAGCCTCCTGCACTTACAAGGGGCCCATGTTTGGTTTAATGCTCTGTTGTCACCGTCTTGAAATTCTTAATGCTTCTGGAACAAGGGACCTCACATTTCTGTTCTGCACAGGGCCCAGCAAACTACACATCCAGCCTGTTCTTCTCCCCAAACATCTTCTTTTTTCCTTCTTCTTCATGTCTGCCCTCCCAAAGAGCCTTTTTAGACATTCTGAAGAAAACTTTTCTCTGTAAAAGAGGGAAATTAAGTAATCCCCAAAAGCCCTTCCACCTGGAATGCGACTTACGACTTCTGGAAAACAGAGGCAGAAGCAACAAAACAGAAATAAAAGTTATGCTGAAATCGTTCTAGCGAAGGTTTACTGTGGGACTTGTAACCATAAATGGCCACAGGGCTGAAGCAGGTAACACAAGTGACTTAAGAAAAAAAAAAGTGGAAAACGGAATTGTGTGAACTCAGGTGGGCATGTCCAGAGTGAAAGGGGCTCTAACAGCCCACTACTGCTGGCTGCTGCCTGTGGGAGTGTAGTTCCAGTGTTACTATATATTCTGATTTATTTTTTCAAAAGAAACCAAAAAGCTAGATTTTTATGTACACATATGCCAACATGCAGCTGTGGACAACTGTGGTGGGCAGACCCTGAGGCAGCTTCTGTGGTTCCTGCTGCCTTGTGTCCACGGCTTTGTGTGATCCCCTCGCCCTTCTGTGAGTAGAACCTGTGACTGGCTCCTAGCCAACAGAATATGATGAAGGTGAAGCTATTTTTCAGGTGTAATAAAAGCCCCAAATCTGTTGAAAGTGGATGATGGTGGGTGGGCCTGCCTTAATCAGGTGAAAAAAGCCCGTAAATGAAGACTGGTCTCTCTCTGACATGAGACTCTCGTTGTGAGCTTAGCAAAGGAAGTAGCCTTACTGGAAAGGCCTATGGGACTAGGAACTCAGGCACCTGCAAGGAAAGGAACTCCACCAACAATCTGAATGAGTCTGGAAGTAGCTTCTTCCCCACTGAAGCTTCCAGATGAGAACACAGCCTGGCTGACTCCTTGACTGCAGCCTGGTGAGACCCTAAGTAGAAGACTCTGCTAAGCCATGCCTGCACTCCTGACTCCTTTAAACTGTGAGGTAACAGATCTGCATTGTTTTAAGCTTCTAAGTGAATGGTAATTTGTTAGCAATAGAAAATGAACAGAATGGCTTATTCAAATCTCCAAAAACACACTGCAAGCCAAACCAACCTGAGGGGGATAGGTGGCTTATGGGCAGCCACCATGTGTTACATGATTGTGGAGAGCCCATAAAATGCTACAAATTGCCTGAGGTGCATTAAGAGATAAAAGGCACATATCTGGAGAAAGATAAATACCACGATTCAGCACATTGTAGTAACTGCTGAACTCTACACGAGGGAAGGCTGGACCTCCTGGAGTAGCAGACATCAGAACCTAATTGCAGCCCTGGTAAAGTCAGGAACGTCTATTTTACTGTCTGATCTGTATGCCTTTTGGAAGAAAAACTGCCTCATCCCCTTTCTCTGTTTCTTCTGGGTGGCTCCAACCATGCTTTGCTTTCAAATCTTCCCATCAGTGATTCAATGTCTTCTTAAAAACAGATGAAAGCATTACTTTTGAGCCTAAATGATAAAAGAGCGGGGCTTATTCCTTAAAGCACCATGATAATTACATGCCCTTTCAATGTTGTTATCAATCATCTAATGTTTGAATTTTCCCAGCTCAAAGGGACAACTGTGAGGGAACAGAAGCAGAGAGGTTTGAGCAAGTAACAGTTCCTTGGCGAGAGTGTACCATATTCCCTAAACTTACATGCAGCCAACACCGAGCAAGGCACTGAGACCTCTGGAAACTGGGACCACACTTGTACACTATGAGTTGGAACTAGCCACGCAAACTTTCTGGGTGCCAATAACCTCATCTAATTACCTCGTACCTGAACTCAAAAAAGTTTTTTTAATTAAAAAAATAAAAACAAAATACCCAACTGCCTTATGTGTTTCTACTTATGTCTTCCCAAATATATGTCATCCAGTGATATTCTTAAAACATAATTCAGATCGTAAGTATCCAGTGGCTTCCTACTGTGCTTGGATTAAAATCCTAACTCTTATCATGATGTATATGAGCTGGCCCCCTACCTACTTTCCTTCCTCTCCCAAGGAGGAGTTAGTTATCAGAGTCTGTTTGTAATTTATAATGTTTCTGTAACAGTGTCCCCAACATGAGTCTCCGTCCTGATAACCTGCCAGCATGCACTGGTACGAGCATATCAGTAAAGGAAACATATAAATGCTTCCATACCAGTTGGTAAATTAGCTGCGGCCCTGGACCTCACCTGCTAACTTCTATTCCTTGGGCCCCCATCACCTCACCAGGATCCCACAGTGGGCCCCCAGTTTTCTGCTCAAGGAATATGGCCAGCGTCCATTCCTACTGGTGGGTACCTAAGCCACATTGGTTGTTCAATATTTTGATTGGGAACTGACCCCGATGGCAGGTGTGCTATTGAAACAAGATGGTTGGCGTACCAGGAGGCACCTAGTCACACACCAAAGGATCAGAGGAAGGATTAGACAGGAATAAAAGGAATGGAATGAAAAAGCGTCCTGAAGCCAAGAGCAGCTATCTCTCAATGTGGTGGAATAAAACTTGCCCCGTCGTCTGGCTTGGGAAAGAATAAATGGGAAATCTGGAAAAGAAATACAAAGCACACACTTGCTCTTTGCACTACCCACACCACATGAAGAGCAGAGTAATTATGTATTCGAATATCATTGCTGGGAAAAACTCAGTGTGACCCAAAGTTCGGTACTCAAACACACTGGTTCCAGGCGAGATTGCCTTTCATGGTGGTATACCCTTTCCCCTCTACCGCCTTGCTTCCAGAGGAAATTAGATACTGTTCCTATTTACCAGAATGGGATCTAATAAGGGCGTCTTCCTGATTACAGAGCTACGATGATCAGCACTTTCTCTCTTGCTCATGAGAAACCACATAAAATGAAACAACAGAGACCTGGAAGTACGTCTCCAGCTACAAGCCCTGGCCCCATGACATGCATGTGACTGAAAGCAAGTTTCTAGAGTGAAGGGAGATGATGTCAGTGCCATCTTCCTTTTCCTTCATGTTGTCTCTCCCAAGTCTGGATGGATTCAGATGGGCTCACATGTCTCCTCACCAACTCGGCCAGATGCACCCATTCCTCTCTTCGGAGGTGGGTGAGGGGATAAGGAGAAATCACCGTTCTCCAAGACGGAATCCTATAGCCAGCTAGACTCCTATGTTTTCCAGCTCCCCAGCCCCTACCCTGAGTTTCCTTTATCCATCAGATTGTGCATCCAGTGTGCCAAAGGGATGAGCTGGGTCTCTTGGAAAGTTTCTCCAACTCACAAAATCCCCTGCCCCTTTACTCTGTCACGCCACAGTGCTGAGCATTGGCCCTGGGTCTGTCCTCGTCAACTCAAACACTCCCATTTGCCCTTCGTGCCTGAAGGTTCCACTCCAGCCCCTGACTCTTACAAGTGGGGCCCTATTATAAGACCTGGATTTGTCAGCCCCCTTAAATGAGATAAAAGCCTTCACATAAGGTCCTGTTCCCCACACCAACACCTGCCACATACCTAGACTGCTCACTGCTTGTGCACTGTCGACCAGCACACCTTTCTGGTGTGACTTGCTGGGTTATAACTCAGTTCTTTGTCCTCTGAAGGATGGGCCTTGGACCGCCCAGTGGCCATTGCCAGGATCAGTCTACCCAGCCGTCCTTTCGCACTGGCTCGTCTGCTCTTTGTTAGGTACCAAGTCCTATCCTGGTCCTAATGGCACAGCCTCCACTCCAGCCCCTTGCCTCTAAAATGCCAACGTATATTGTGCCCCCAGCCCCTTTTTACTGGACCCTTAGGTACTCAATTTATTTGGGCTGACAAAATCCACCTCGGGAGAGCCTAAAACTGCCCATGATTTTATGACTCACAACCTCATACCTGAAAACCAAAGTGGAAGCTCTGCCCTCCCCGCTGAGTGTCACACTGCACAGACCAAGCAGAACTGTTTACCTCTCGGTGGCTCAGATTTAAGTTTTTATTTGCTTCATCTTGTTACAATAAAAATGTGACTTTTGAACGTTTTGCTTTCAAATATATTTATCTAAGAGGATTTTGTTCCATTATGTAAAATAAAACAAAAAAGGATCATTTGGGGGGGAAAATGTAACATAAGTCCATCATTTAGTAAGCTTTTCCAATTATATCTATTTGATTCTGACTTTCTGCCCAGATGCGAATGGAAAAGTTTTTTTCCGTTTAAAAAGCAAGTATCGTTCATTGAAAATAGCACAAACCAAAAGCGTGCTTTTTTTTTTCTTTTTGTCTAGCCATATTTGCTGTCTTTATCTTTTAATGACCTTTCCTCAACATATTTTTCTGTTTCTCTTTAGTGCCCAGTTTCTAAAAATAAAGTGGCTAGTGGATCTTTGGATGCAGGGATAATATTTTGATTTCACTGGTACATACAATCAGGAAACATATTTCTGTTTATACTCTTAAAATCAGTTGAGAGTTGTAGATGAAGCCACGTTCTGTCAGCACATTTTTTTTTTTCAAACCTGGAAAATGTAACAAAATCCAAAGCAGCTGTAGGAAGCAGAATATACAGTCCATTTGTACTCAGCAGGAGGAGAGCTAACAGGAGGTAACAGGATAGTTTCCACATGAAAAAGTTACAAAGAATTTAACCTGTAATGAAAACTCTGATAATCTCCAGGAATGAAAGATGCTTGGATGATGGGTTTGGGGTTTTTCATGAGTTCAAAGGATCTGGTTTTCCCTATAAATGCTACGCAGGAATAGCAGACGTCCATGTGGTCATTGTTATGTCTGATAGCCAACAAAAGTTCAGACCTCATCTTTAAGCCATTAAACGGTGACTGTGTGCGCATTTTAAGACCATGGATTAGCCTGCCCGTGCCTTTCTCTGAAGAGCATAGACAGAAGAATCTCACAAATGTATCACTGTTTGCTCCAAGACAGGGATGCTTATGTGTCATTATCAGTTTAAATTTGGTTTTCTTTAAGATTCAACGTGTGAAGATCCCTAGACCAGAACTCCTCCAATTTTGAGAGGCACAAAGAGAAGCCTTATTAAATGCAGATTCTGACTCCGTAGGTCTGGGTGGGATGGGACCTGAGACCCTGCGTTTCTAGCAAGGTCTCAAGTAGTCTGATGCTGCCGGTCCATGGACCACCGTTGAAAGAGCAGGAGTGCAGAGGACTTCAGCCTTAGCAATCCTACCCTGTCTGTGGTAGGCAGTCTCTAAAAAGGTGCGCCATGGTCTCCCCACTCAGTATTTGGGTCCTGGCGTAATTGCTTCCCCTTGAGTGTGGGCTGCACCTAATCACACATTTCTAACAACTGAATATGGCAAAAATGGTGGAACATCTTTTTGAGGTCAGGTAATAATACAATGCTTTCATTCTCTTCCTGTTGGAAACCTCACTACTCTGGGAGAAAAGGTGGACAGCTGTCCCCATGGCAAGGAACTGACATCTCTGGCCAAGAGCTGGTGAGGATCTGGGCATGCCAACAGCCACAGAAGCGAGTTTGAAATAGATCATCCCCAGATCAAGCCTTAGGATGACTACAGCTCCTGCCCACACTGTTTGCATGAGCAACTCTGAGCCAGACATACTGAACGAGGATTTCTGATACACAGAAATGTGAAAGAATATTTTTTGTTTTAAGCAGCTAAATATTGGGATAATTTGGTTATGCAGCAAATAGATAACTAATACAGTATCATTTATGAAATATAAGTTTGTGAAATGTATCTTAAAAAAAATCTAGCTTTGGTGAATATCTAAAACCCAAACATTTTGGATGCTCAAAACTCACTCTTCTGTTGTCACTCTATTGTCGCCGGGTAGCCAGGTACCACCTAACTGGACTGGGGCTGGACTCATTCTTCCTGGTCACTTTGCAATTGGGACTCGGATTTCAATATCTCTTTCCTTTGGGATTCAAACTAGTCTGGGTAGAACTGACTCAGAGGGCACTTAGTTCCAGCGTCCTTTTCTAATGTGAAATTCTGATCTTTTGAGGATGACTTAAAGGTGGAATCCACTGTGTCTGGCTTCTTGAGACGTGACCCTCTAGTCTAATAGCTTCGATTTCTGCTTATCTTCTAGAACTTTCTAAAACAGGAGCAAAACCACTCTACCTTAATAAGGATACTGCATGTTTACAAAAGAGGCAGGGCAGAAGAGTTAAAAATGAACTAGAGATGGCTGGTCATTGCCTCCTAGGTTTGTTTCTGATTTCTCCTCTTGGACACATAGGTTCCCACCCATTTGTCTTGACCTGCCCTTGAGCTGACCTGGTTCCCAGTGAGGACCCAGCTTCAGTGACCTGAAACCCTCTAGGTTCTGATTTCAGTCTGTGGCATCTGCACTTACTTTTTTCTATAGTCACCTTACTCTAATGCACTTATATTTTTTTATAATCTAAGGGAAAAGGGAAAGATCAAAGCATTAAAAAAAAGAGAAGTTTAGAAACTTAGGGAAAGTGTGTTAAGCTTTGATGGCCTGATAGAACATAACACATGTGTATTTGAATTTCAAAATATATTCACATATATTCTTTTCCTTTCCTTGCCTCTCCCCATGGCAATAGCTCTTGTAAGTATTATCTCATTCAGACTATGCTGCCATCACTGGCCTCCAGTCCCCTCATTCCCTGAAATGCAGTGTCACTCTTCTGCACCCGAAAATGTGGACAACGGTGGGCAAGATTAAGCCTACTATTCACAGCTCTTGAGAGTGCAGACCCATTCCTTGCTTCCTCGAACCATTCAATTCTGCAAATGCTCTTCCATGTCACTGTTCATGCCACTCACCCTTCATGGATTCTGTCTCTTCTTTCTTCCCACATGAAAAAAAAATGTCCCTCAGGCTGTCCAGATCTAGACCAGACGCTGCCCGCTCCCTGTTCACGGCAGTATCTCCCTTCTCTTAAGATGGTGTCATTTGGGATGGCACCTGCTAATCATCCTTTGTCACTTTTTTCTACTGTTGTAGCCAACTGTCACTTCCCTCTTGCATTATTATGTACTTCAAGTACTCACATATTATTATCATGTATTATGATTCAAATATTCATGTACTCCTACCTCAAAGAAATGGTTACTTACTAGATTAAAGGGTGTATTATTCACTTATTTCTTAAGCATTGATTTTCTCACATTCTAGGTATTAATTTAATTGGTGCTAAGTAAATATTCGTGAGTCTAACTAGTTTGTTTGGAACATTTGTTTCCAAGGGCCCTGAGACTAATGACAAATGTCTAGGAAGCACAATAAACACAGTTACGAAATGAATGGCTAAACGAGACGGAGAAGTGGCTGAATCCTGTATATTTACAAAACCTAATCTCACTCAGCTTGCCTGACTCTAGCTGCATGCTTGACTGACTCATCTCATCAGACTCTGTATCTGCCGGTGTGCGGTGTACCTCTGTCTCCTCTACGCCGACCCGCTTGTACACAGGTGAGCACAGCAAAGCTGATGGAGAACAAGACACCTCACGTGCTGAACATACCGCATTAGGACTTAGACTCACAGATTGCTAAATTGAGAAATGATCTTTGGGACATAATTTCCCCATCCCTGGATTTTGCTGAGGATTTTAAATAGGATTGTTAAGACTTGCAAACACTCACATCGATATGCAAAGTCAGGCTTGACCCTTGATTCCCAGCCCAGAGCACACTTGCTTTGAGACCCCATGTTCCTCCAAGCTCCAAGGAACACCACTTGAATTTTTAACAAGCTTTGTATGTTGTTGGGATATGTTGGTGGAAGCTGAGAACCTGGTGGAAGTTAAAGGTAATCTCCGGAAGGATTTAGTCACTGGCATCAAGGGTAACATAAGTCTTTGACAATCAAAAGGAAAAGCCTTCGATTTCCGCCATGGAAACGAATTACTAATTACCTTTACCTTGTATCTCTAGGCTCCTATTGACAACACGTGACTTCTACACAAACACACACACACACACGCACGCACACGCACACACACACAGAGGCTGATTATAGCAAGATGTGGCCTTGATGAGAGATCAAATTTATCTAGTAAAGGAAAATTTGTAATCCTAAACTTTGATTTGTCAAACTAAAGAAAAAGGATACGCGATCCTTTGATGAAGATTCTGTCCAACTTATTTACACACACACACAACAGATTCAGCCCATGCTGTATATGCCAGCCAGTCCAGAGAAGAGAAAAAGCCATGTATTCCAGGAAAAGTGGAAGGACAGGGAGTCAGAAGACGTGATGAAGGCAATGGAAATCTGACAGACTGTGGCCCAATGGAGATGGAAGCCCTATGTTCATGCTTGCTAATTTCAGAGGGGAAAATGTAAGGCACATGCCTGTCCACGCCGTGAGCTTGCTTTAAAATCTATGTCACAAAGGAACTTGGGGGATCAGTCTGCCCGCATGCTTAATGTTTGACGTGGAGCTAACTTAATATTTTTGATACATTATGTGACTTAACCTAGCTATATGACAGAATACTTATCACTAAGTATGTCCCACAATTTAAGGGATTCAAAGACGGTTATAACACACATACACACACATCTCTAAATTAGTAGCACATCGTTTAAATAATTCACTAGTAAAATCTGCATGAAAGTCCATCAGGGCAAGTGTGGCAAGAACATCAGTACGGTCCTTATTTTTTATTTACATTTAATTAAAAAAATTTTGATTACAATGTTGTATTAGTTTCTGGCGTACAGTATAATGATTCAGTTACATGTATATATATATACATGCATATATGTATATTCTTTTTCATTAGAAGTTACTACAAGCCACTGGATATAGTCCTCTGCACTATACCATAGGACCTTGTTGTTTACCCATTCTGATCAGTAACGTCCTTAAACGCCCCCATTTCAATTACTCTCGAATGTATCAGATTTAAGGATTTGTCCCTGCTGATTCTTGAAACTGTACTATTTAATATCCTGCTTTTTCTTTTTTGCTAAGAAGAAGAAAAGAAAGCAAAATCTTCCTCCTTGAAAAGATCTCAGAAGACAAAACTATGGAATTTTCCTTAACCACCTGGAATCCTCCGGCTTGCCTTCGGAGATACCAAGTTCTACCACCTTCTGCCAGCAATACGCAGCCAGGCACACTGTGACTTTGTCAAGGAACGTGTGGGTGTGTGTGCCTGTGAATGCACACATCTGTTCATGGGAGTGTGTGCACGTGTGTGAGAATGAGTGTGTATGTTCATTTCATTAAAAAATCTTCCTACGAGGGAAATGGAAAATCACTGGCATAGATGGAACCTAAAAATAAAAACAGCATGGAAGAATTTTTTTACAAACAGAAACATCTTACTATATGTTACTTTGTTCCAAGAGTTTATGCCACAAAGTCTCCTCAACTGTTTTGAAGAACACTGCTTGTCCCCAGAGCTCTGTGAAGTTTGAACTGCGGTAAAAAGAGATTTCAATCATCTCTGTCTTGACCACTGAGTCCTTTGGCATCTCATGAGAATGTTAGTGTCTTGGGAACATTAAACTGTCTTTTGCATGTTCACAGTGGAAAGTACACCCATAAACATTCCCATCTGAGTGGTTCCATCTCTACTACTCCTGTGAGGTAAATATCATTATACTAACCTTGTAACAGTGGCCCTAAGGTACAAGGAAATTTGTCTAGCAGAACACACCTATTTGAGTTGCAAAACATAATATTTAAGACAAAGGGCTCTGGGTTCAGATCTTGACTTACTAGCTATGTGATCTAGGGCAAGTTTGTTCATTTGTCCGTGTCTCAGTTTCTTCTTTTCCAAACTGGAATTGGCAGTATGAGTCCCTAATCTACAACATTATTATGAGGACAAAATGAGTTAATACATATGAAATGATTAGAACAGAGGCTGGTGCAGTTACTTCTCAGTAAATGTTTACTGTTATTTTCGTTGTTGTTGTTGTGATAATTATCACGAATTTAGGATTGGCACTAGGACTTTTTAATCCTACGCCTGTATCCTTCCCCTTGGCAATATGATACACATTGTCTCAATGAACACTGAAACCTACAAAGTAGTTGTTTTCAGAATAAGAAAACTTAGGTAGTTGTCAGGCACTGAAAAGACCTGCACTGAATGTCCTGTCACGGCTCGCTGAGTGTTGGAGATGAGCAAAGTGAACAAGGCAGGCATGACCACTGCCCTCTCTGAGCGATGGCTCCTCTAGCCTATTAGAAATTTACTTATTGATACTATTCAAGGAGAGCAATGGGCACTTTGGGATTTTATAACATCTTTGCTCAGTGTTAACATCAAGTATGTGGTTTAAGGACATTCACGTGTATGCCGCATCCTCTTTGTAAATCTCTGAAGCGCTTAAAGAAAATGCAAGGTGAGAGAACAAGACTTTTAAGGTAGCAAATATTTCTTGGAATGATCAATCTTCCAAAGCTCTTTTCTCTACCTTCAAGGAAAGTCACCCAGCCAACCAAAGCTTTTCAATCGGAAAATGTGGTGCCTACAAGAGACATTAGATGGTTTTTCTGGAGGCTTGCTGCCGATTGCTCTCAAGATAGGGGAAGAAAGAGGGGGGAGAAAACTAACCCAAGTTCCCTTTGGATCGAGATGAAATAATCCAGCAATATGAACCAGAGGGAAGCATCTAAGGGGAATAGTAATAAGCAGCTCCTAGTTGTTTTGGAACAAGTGCGCCTTCTTTCCTTGTTAACAATCTATCGTTGAGTGCCACGGTGCTGTTTCATATCAAGATTTCAAAAACTGTTACAAGCTGCATAGGTATTGGAGGCTCAACCAGATGTGATGAAGTTTCCATTGTTTTACTTCGTGCATGGAAAATATTACTAATGGTTGGTGTCAGGGGAGGCTTAACTGACCCCAATTGGCCAAACTCATCTGGGCACGTTTCTTTAACTCAGAACCTTTAAATGCTCTCTCTTGTTATTTCACAACCCCCCTCCCCCATTTTATGAGATATTTGACTATACATAGCTCATTTTTAGGCCAAGAAGAAATTCCATGACTGCATGAACAGGTGGGCTGGGGACTTGAGGGAGGGTGGGATATCCTTCTTTGAGACTGAATTTTATTTACAGCCAATTCTTGATTGTCTTTGACATGCAAGACAAAACGGAGAGTAACGAAGAAACTGAAGTTCTCAAAATTACATTCAGTCTCTCTCCCTGCCATTATTCTCCAAGAACTACTCAAAAGTTACCACACTTAACATATAACTGAGCAAAATTCCATCTCCTTTTATTATTCCCATTGCCCTCTCCAATGCATGAGCGGAGATACAACAGAAGGGTCTAACCGACGAGAGAAAGGGTGTTAGAAACACTCCTACACATACTAACCTAGAGTGGATATTCAATCTTTGTTTTTAACATATGATACGTGATTTAAATTTTCTCGGAGATACTGACTATAGCAAATACAGAGAAACACTTGACTACCACTTTCTTAATATACCATGGTCAGCAAAACACAAAATTCTTGCTACAAATCACAGACCTGTTCATTTCTTTTCAGTTTAGAAAGCCTCAGAATGCATCATGGTTTTCTTCACGTTCATTCATTAGCAGTGTCCTTTATTCCCTCGTGTGAATTTGACAATGTCTCCAGAAATGAGCTTATTAAGATCCAGAGTTCAGTATCATGGAAAAAATGTAAATGCTTTTCTAAACCTCATGGTGACTTTATCTGAACCTTGTGTCTTTATTTGAACCTCTTTTGTCAGCAACATTGGGTGGGGATCCTCTCAGAATAGCCTTCCTTGCAAGAAGATTTCTGACTTAAAATCATAAGTTAAAAAAAGGTCAAGACGATAAAATGTGACCATGATTTCATAAATGAACAATGTTTTAGTGAGCTCCAAATATTTATTTTTTTCAATGTGCTGCCCATTAAACAGGATTTTAATGACATAGCAGTGAATTTGGGAAACTTACAGCTATGATATAAACACATGATGGTCATTACTTTTGGTAAAACATCAAAACTCAGACATACCTGGTTCCTGGTTTAAAAATACAACATAAAGGTATCATTAATGAAAAACAAAACCCTCATAGGCTTTATAGCCCTATGTCAAATTAAAACTCAAAAGAGCCTTTTGCTGTGTAAGAAAAGTACCCGTGTTTGCTGTGCAGTTGATATATTTTCATTGGCATCTTTGCTGTTTCTGTTAATAGTGTGGATCCCTGCAAATGATCTCTTGCTGCCAAACTGGGCAGTCAATTGGAGGTTTGCCTCAGTATTGTGAAAACTGATAGAACGAGAGGAGGAGAAGAAAACAGAGTGTCTACCCAAAGAGAACCACCATCAAGGCCAAAACATCTCATGTCATCACCAGTGGTGGGTCTGAATTCCGCTGCGTCCTCCAGTCTTGTTTCGAAATGATCCTGAAAAACCAAGGTCTCAGAGCCGGCGTAAACACTTAGCGCCTGGAATGAATTTAAAACTTAAGGGAACAAATGAATGTTGAATGAAGGAAAGCCTTGCTCTAGAAGGACCATGAGCAATTCCCAGGGCATGCTGCTATCGGAACTCACTGCAGAAATATAATAGAATTTCTAATTTGTTTTAATTAGCAAAAAGTAAGCACTGCCCTCAACATGTCATCATGTTTATATAGGAGCCCAACCAGCTGATTTTCTGCTGGCATGGCCCTGGAATCACTCAACTAAGTCTCAGGGCACAATTTCTTTTTATGAATGAAATACCATTAGTATGAAGCCAGAAAATGCCTTTTTTTTTTTTCATCTGCTTCATTGGCTGTGACTTTCCAAGGACAAGTGACCAAACACAGCACCTTCCAGTTTTCAACTGACCAATGATAATTTCTAAGACTAAATCATTTACAGTCCCTCTTTTTTTGAGGCATCAACATCCTTATTTTAAAACTTTCCACTTTGTAAGACTAAGAGAACAAAAATGCTTTATTCCAACTGTAAAACACTAGCAATAAAATAATTTGGAAAAAGAGAGAAAGGGGAGCTTACTTCTTAAGAGGCTTCAGGTAATCTTTACAAGGTGAAATCCTAGTTAAGGTTTATCATAAGAATTAGGACAGGGACAGAAGTTTCCCAGAGCTGGAAAGACCCTTGGAAAATATCTTCACGTTAGAGATTGTACAGCAGTTACTCAACTTTCATAAACTGTTGAAGATACGGACATTTTAACACAGCGCTGAGTCAATTATGCTGTAGATTTTTAGGTCGATGAAATACGACTCACAGTAAAACAAATTAGGAAAATTTTGTTTGAGAAGCTTAGAAGTAAGTAATCCTACGTGATTTGTTTTTTCATGAAAAAGGGGTGGCAAAGATTCCTAGTACTCTAGTGCAGAGTGACACTGTGATTAAATATAGTGAAAAGTTCGTTTTTCTGCTATTAATGTGCAAGGAAGCAATACTAATTCTCAGCTGCAGAATCTCCGAAAGGGCTGTATACTTTAAGCAACGTCACAGAAGACAGATCTGATTCTGGAACGCAGGGGAATTTTTCTCCAACTGATCGGTGCCATATCAGTGTCACCTACAAGGTCAGTGCAGTTGTGTCACGTACATCCCAGTGCAGGGGAGCAAGCCCTTGCAATCCCCAAGTTTAGCCATTCAGGTTTGTTAAATGCATGTTAACAATTCCACGCTTGGGCTTTGGAAATGCTCTCAGCCAACATCTCTGGCATCAATTCCATGTCTCAAATGTGAGACCCAGGGAGAGTTACTCCTTCTGAGTAGTAACTCCTTTGCCCAGTTAGTATTAGGATTTCAAGTTGTAATCTTCCATACCTCCCCCTTTCCCCCCCTTTTTTTTTAAACACGAGGAATAGTAACACTTGATCTACATATTAAATTGTGGCAACTCCTAGGTCCGTAGGTGAGCATGCACTTTCATAACATTTGTAGATTCTTTCACGTTTCTAATGATCCAGCCAGTGCAGAAATCAGGGGTAAAGGAAGCTGAATCAACCAAAGTCAAAAAGAGGAATGAAAAACAAAACAAAACAAAACAAAACCGAGTAGCTCTCACAGGAAAGCACATTTACTATTCTTGGTGTATTTCATATATACCTTAGATGATATGGAATATGGGATGAATTAGCTTGCATAGACCTTGATTCCAGCTCCTTGTGGGCGCCTGATGGCTACCTTCAACTCACCATGTACCATCTACAACTATCACCCTCCCTCTAAAGCGTCCCCAACATTCCTGACCTCAGTAAATGTCTCCACCATCCATTCAGGTTTTCAAGCCAGATGCCCGGTAGACCTCAACTTCTCTCTTTTCCCTTTCACACTCAGTTGCCACCTTTTAATGTTCTTTGTTTAAAGTAACTCTTACATGTATCTAACTCTCTCTTTCTCTATGGACTGGCTCATTGTGGTCCAAACCATCATCTTCTCTCCTAGCGTATCTTAATGGACCAGTCTTACTCCATTGTAATCTTTTATAAAAAGGGTAACCATATGTCCTAGTTTGTTCAGGACAGCCAGAATTTATACCCGTAGCCCCAGCATAAAGTTATTCTCTAATGTTTCCTGATTTGGATAATAAATGATATGCTCACTACACATATGAGCAAAATTTCCTTTCAGAACTGCAAATCTAATTATGCCATTTCCTTCCCAAAACACCTTAATGGTTTCCACCAGTCCTTAGAATAGTCTCAACAACTTGACCGGATTTTAAAAGCCCTGCATAATCTGGGTTCTGCCTCACTTTCCAGCCTTGTCTTGGGTAAGTCT
Organism: Camelus ferus; assembly: GCF_009834535.1. Classification (NCBI taxonomy): domain Eukaryota; kingdom Metazoa; phylum Chordata; class Mammalia; order Artiodactyla; family Camelidae; genus Camelus; species Camelus ferus. Next base: position 29,032,924 of record NC_045711.1, read on the forward strand.
CCCATCTGCCTTACTTTCTAGAATCTTCTATGCCCCCTATAATCCAACTCAGTTCTTATCAGTTAATTGTAATAATAAATCAAGTAATTGTTTGTTTCCCCCAAAGAGTTTAAAATCTGAATGCAAGGATGATGTCCAGTTGTTCATCAAGACACAGTACGCGGTACATTTCAGGACACAGTATGTTCTAGTTACTCAAATATTACAATCATAGTAGAAAAGAATACTTGCTTGCAAACATACGCCGACAGTTAAGTGACAGACACAAGTGCACACAATCTGACTGCTTTTTGTCCAAGTGGGGTTGCAGAGGGTGGTGTATGTATATAAGCAGATAAAAATCAGATGAAATAACATGTGAATGCAAACAAGTTCCACCATGACATGAAAGTCATTATTATTTAATTCTCCCTTCTATTATTGTGTATCACCAACACTATTACGTCACCAGCAGATAGAAATTAAGTGCATAACATCCACTCAGCAGAATAATACCACAAATATCCTACTAGTCTTCCAATATTTGAAGGTATGGCCTCATACCATACAACCGTGAGAAACCACAATTCATAAAGAAAATCTGCTGCTTCAATTGTTACATATGTTAATGCATTTTAAGGCCAAGTATGAATTTTTCTTTCTCTTTTTCTTTTCATTAAACGTTCAACAACATAAAAAAAAAACACAACACAGTAGCACTTAAAATGCTATTCCAAATTATATGTGCCGTGGGCA